>NW_020450993.1:296318-322469 GCF_003343035.1 Apteryx rowi
TAGTGGCTGGGATATAAATAACTTCAGGGTCACAGCCATTCATGGTTTGCAGTCTCTCCCTGCCCTTAATGATAAGCTTAGAATACATTTCTGTAAGAGTCCATAAGGTTTTCGGTGGAGTATGTTACAGAAAAACCCATTCCAAAATGTGCAAGGGATCTGTGCTTTTTGTATCCCATCAAAATAATACTGCAAAAGGCTGGAAGCTGTTGGCAATCAGAGCTAAATAAAAAGGCAATGAGAAATCATGTTGCCAACTCTGGCATTCCTCCAGAGCACGGGCACATAACTGGAGTGCCTTTCTCGCTTCAGGTRTCAAAGTTYGAGTGGAGGTTAGGGAGGTGTCCCCTTTGAGCTTTTCAAAAAGGGAGTGTAGCAGTTCCGTGGAAAGCCCTAGCACTGGTCAGAGCCAATTAATGGCTCCTAATATTTTTTGTAGGTCATTAAGCATGACAATATBGTTTAATTGCAGTTGGACTGGCTGCAATTACAACAAGAAGTGAAGGAAGAGAATTAGAGCCATTATCTCTGAGGGTCATAGTCAAAAGGTTGTAGCATTACTTTAGATTTGAGGTCGGTGGGCGGATCGAGCACCAGGACCTGCTCATGCTTAGCCCAAGCCCCGGCGGCCGGCATCTCACTCGCTCGCTACCGCGGGAGGAGGAAGGGTGGGGGGGAGGAGCAGGAGGGGGAGGCAGGGAGGCCGGGCGGCAGCTCGGTGCTGGTGCTGGCACTGACGGGCGGCCGCCGCTTCGTGCCCCTCCCCCATAGGTTGAGATGGTGGTACGAGCTTGTTGTAAAATTTTCCAATCACGTGGTTCCCATTTCCCCTGACCATTCTGTTGTAGCACGGGGAATGCCAGTGCTGTGGGGCCCTCGGACCCCGCAACAGGCTTCCATTGTCCTTCTATTATAGCGTCCTTGATAATACCACTCCAGCGGGACTCCCTTGGAAGTCCGGCGAGGGGATTTATTAAGCAGGGAGGGACCTCCATCTCCTTTTCCGCGTCCTCCTGTGCGTGCGCTCCCGACACGGCTTCCTCATTCAATGCCCTTTGAATTGCCGCGACCGTCCGGGCTTCCCCATGCAGTTGTTCTATCATGAGCCGCACCTCTTGATATGTTTTTGCCAGATGCCTGGCCTCCTTTCCTCCGTTTTGGATAGATTCCCACAGTTCCTTCCCAACCTCCTTYYAGGCTTCTACACTGAAGAYCTGGCTGGGTTCCTGGAGCAAACCACGCCGCCTTCCCCACCACAGCAAATCCACTAATGCCTGGCGCTCCACCTTCCGTTCTGTTTTCGCAGCCACTTGTAACAGTTTTTCTATCGTGGCCTTTTCTACCGCTGATACAGCGTTCCCCATACTGCCCGCCGCCTCACAAGGGCACCTGACTCACTTGTCAGATGGGATGCGTATACGACTTTTCCTTTTTTCTTCCCGTCTTTCTTCGGACGGCCAGCCTCGTTTTCTTCTCCCGGGGACGAGCCTGCCGGGCGGTTCCTACTCCCGTCACTCAGACTCTCTGCAAAGCTGGCTTTTCCTTCCTGGCATCACGTCGGGGTCACCAGATGTCGCGGTCCGCGGGAGTAGCGGGAAAGAATCATACGCAGTCACAGAATGCAGATTCAATTCCAACTTTATTCAGCAATGTGCCCATCTTATATATGTTTGTGCAGTCGTGGCATGCAGGCACGCGGCGCCTTGGCCACTATGATTGGTTAGCTGCTATGAAGCACGCGGCGTTYGCCYTAATATGATYGGTTTACAGTYTCTGTTCACGCGCCTAAAGCGAATACACGATTGGTGCAAAGTTGCTGTTCATGTGGAGGGGCTTGTCGGCCCCCTCCTTTACTTGTTTACCACTACTTGCCTTCCCCGTCTGTAATGGTCTAGGAATGTTCAAGGACAGTTCACATAGCCGCGGGATCCTCACAGATTATTGTTGTGAAGCACTGCAAGGGCCCCAACAATCGACAAATAATTTTATAAGTGATATGACTTATTGACTCCTGTTTTGTCATAAATAAAATAATCAAAGATATCATAGATGTACCAAAACAGGGGGAGGGCTTAATACATTTTCATTGATATATTTTATTTTTACTATGTGAAGGTGTACATTACAGATCACACACTGCTTGAAGCTAAATAAAACATTCTCTTTTGCCAACAAGCAGCACTTCATCTTTCAAGGGATCTATTTTATTAGTGATCAACTACAGGCTATTTGTTTAATAATAGCAATAAATTTCAGATGTAGACCTGATTTTATTTCAGGCAGTAAGTGTCAGCACAGACAGCTGTCAGACAGCCAGCAGTAGACCTCAAATAAAAGTGTTTCAAATCCTATGTGACTCTCTGTATCTTAACTCTTGCTTGGAAATATTCAAGATTTTCGGGTGAATCTGTTTGCACTGCCATTCAAAATCACAATTCCCAGACACAGGGAATCAGAGTAATTTAATTTCACTAATAATTGAAGAGACATACAAGCTTTCAATCTATTGATGTTTTGAAATACCAGCAGGGATATTTAATCTAGTGATTCAAGGTTGCACATCTGGAAAAGTGGATGGGGCAAAGCGTGTGCCACCTGCCACAATTGTATTGCTGCTGAGGCCAGTAAAAATGCCTGTGAACTGATGTGTGTCTCCGTGCTTGTGTGTGGCCAAGAAATAGTGAAAATCTGATCAGCCAAGAACTAGGCAGTATTAAAACAATTAGTCCCATTCAGATCATGTCAAATAGCTTCATATGCCACTGTCCAGAGGGCTGGGGGAGATGGGGAGGGAAGTGCTGAAGGAAATCAGAGCATTTTTTCACTGATGGCTAGACTGAAACATTTATGTCAAACACTTGTGGGGATGTATTGGTACTGTTGTACCATTTGGCTATACCTTGTTGCAAGGCATCATGGACATACGCACCTCTGTCCTGTTAAGATGCATGCTATTGGTGTGTCTTACAGGTCTTCCTTTCTCATAAATACTCCAGCAAACATGAGTGATTATAGAAAATACAGTTTATTCTTGAAGAAGGCTTTTATGCCATTTTTTTCTATTTCCATGACTAATTTGTGTCCCGAAGGGTGCTTTCTTTAATGTTTTGGGGCCTTCTGTATTTTATGGCTTTAGGGTAATGCTAATATAAGGTATTAGATTAGTAAACTGAACTAAAATCCGAAGTTGTCTGAAACAATATTAAAAACAGTTTAGTCTCCACAAAACTTTTTTACCATATTTGTGACCTTTAAAAAGTCATTCATATGCAAGCTGCAGATTCAGACATATGTTGTTTATTTATGCTGCATACTAAAAGGGGGTAAAAAATGAGTGAAATCATTGGTAAGAAAAAAGAGGTAAAATATTGTCAGTCATCTGATCAAGAAATCTATTACCAAAGATGACTAAGGGTTTAGATACTAAGAAGTGACACATGAAGCATGTTGTGTGCTAATTGCTGCTAAATGCTAGAGCTTCTTGCAAGTATGGAAGCATATTTACATTCAAAAATATAGATATGGAAGGAATTATTAAAATCTTCTTTCTTGGAATTTACATGATCAGTTATGCAATCAGAGAATTTTCTATAGAATATCTTAAGAGTTTTAAAAAGTAAATTTTGTCATATATTACCTTTCTTATAAATTACATTCCATATATGAAGTCTGATTCACATATGTACAAAATGGAGCAAGATACCTTAGTGCCTCCTCTTTTTTTCTTCTCTTCCTCCCCACCGTCTACCTGCTTCTCTAGCTGCTGCTTTTGCTTTCTGCTTCATCTCTCTCTGCAAACCTACAGTCACTGTCCCTGGGCCACTACAAAAGCAGAAGCAGCAGCCACTATTAACCCCAGTTACTGTCTTCCTCAGAAACTCTTGGGCAGTGTTAGCCCTCTGCCTAGCTATGGCTTTTTCATTTATGGGTAGATTCTTTTAATTATGTAATAGAATATCAGCTTTGTCTATTGAGTAATGATTCTTTTTAATGGCATACAAACTCCAACACAAATTGAGCAGTCTGGGCAGTCTTTGTGACATGATAACGTATGAATCTATATAAATGGAGGAAGAACCCTCATATACAGCATATATAAATACATATGTTCAACTTCCATGCTTTCAAATGTTTCATAGCTATTACCTAATGGAGCAAATATGAATCATAATATGTTTTTTGCACAACTGGTAGTAAAAGTATTGATTTTTATATCTGACCCAGCTCTCAGAATTGCATCTTTATATTTTCTAAGAAACAATATGATTATAGCTGTGTCTGAGATGCATGCTTCTGTGAAACTGAACCAGTTATATGTACTCTCTCCTTTGCAGTACTTGCAGTTTATAGCCTCTGTCATTTGAAATTCACGCAGGACTTCCTATTGTAGCTCTTCATTTTAACACATCCACAAGGCAACAAATGTTCTGAAGCCATCTTTTGGAGTTGTATCTAAAATATTTCCTCCTGAAAGCTGATAATATCTGGTGTCTGCATTTGTTTGATGATTCTGATCATTTCCCTGAGATTTAAAACAGCCTTTAAAATGAAATGTATGTTGATTTGTTCCTCTGATTGGTCGGACACAAGGCAAGGCTCCTTTGAAAAGCACCAGAGCAAAAAGATGTTGGAAAGAGTTCAGCAATCCTGTTGGCAGCGCTTGCAATCAGGTACTGAGATTTGGGAGTGAACTAAATAAGCTCTCTCCATCATGTCTCCATTTTCTTTCATGGCTTTGATTTTCTCTTGAATGGTGAAGCAGATTCCCTGATTTTTCTCTCCCTTCTTTTTACATCCTTGAAGAGAATCTCTGAAGAGAATCAGATATTTTTTCATCTCTGCAGGCCTCTGGCAATCATGTGGAGGCAAGATTTTTTTCCTGTGGAAGTGTGAATATATTTACCTTGGCTGCTGAATATCAGTCTCAAGTAGAATGCTGTTTGATACAATGGGTTCAGTAAGAGCACAGGAAGTATAAGAATAAACAGTGAAAAATAACACTTTGGACTGTGTTTGTAGTCTCTCGCAGTTCTCGGCCAGATGTCTCAGTGACTGATTCACTATGTGCTGAAGAAGGTAACTGTTTTCCCCCAAAGTGTTGCACTGCTAGGAGTACCACTGGCTGCTCCTCTGAAAAAGGCTCAAAAAGGCAAACATAATAAGAAAAAGAAAAAAAAAAAAGAGTCCTACCTTCCTTTTAGCAAACTTCTGACTTTGTCTGATTAAATTTTACTCACTTGGTTGACGTTAAGAGTTTTCTTGGCTTGTATGTTCTTCAGTTTTCTCTTTTTTTTTTTTTTTTGTCCTCATTGCTAACACCATAGTGTGCAGATCCTTCCTTCCTTTCTTCTTCCTGACTCAGTCTCAGTGCATGATGATACGTTTAGCTTTGCTTTGGGGAAAAAAAATTTTGTCTGGAAGCAAGAATCTTCATAATTTATGGCAACTGTCAAAAATTCAGGCACAGTGGTTTTAGAAGTCTTTGCTGATGTAAAATCTGACCTTGTGTAAATGGTACATTGCATTTTTGAGCTTTGTTTCTCTGCCTGAGATCTAGTAAAAGTCAGAGGATTTTGAGCATAAGAGAATACAATTACTTTCTCCAAGGGACTAGTCCATCAAATTGGGCCATTTATAGATAAATTTCAGTTTGTTGCAAAATGTCAAACCTAATAAAATGCCAGGCAGTAAATATTTTGATGACATCAATTGGCATGTTAAAAAAATCGAACACTTTCTTTGAACAGATGTTATATTATTTTTTTCTCAACAACAGTAGTAACTTACTTTTGCAAATGCCTGTGGCTCTTGCATGGGTGCACAGATGATGGGCAGGGCATATACTGATGTACCTCTTATGTGGGTAAATCCAGATGTGTTCATCACATAGTGGTGGCTCTTGCACTGTGTGCTCTGGAGTAATCTGATGATGGTAATAGGATGTAGGGAAGACACCGATGGAGGTGACTCATGGCTTTCATCCTCTTGTAAACCTTCCCTTGCCTGATCCAGAGTCCTTGGAACAGCTGGATTGCAGTAGCCGTGGATGTTTAGGACTAGGAGGTGGAGAAGAAGATTACTTCTCTTGCATGGGACTTCTTAATCATCAGTTGAGCTTAAGGAGTAAAAAGGACAGAGCACTCCATGCTTTTTGAAATGATGTTGCATCTTGTGACTTGCTAAGCTACTGAGGGAGTGTCTTGCTAGTTTAGTCATGGAATTTGCTTCAAACCACCTGTCAGTGCCTGAACAGATGGGTAGGAAATTCACCCAACTTTGTATTGTTAAAACTGAAACCTGTGTTTTTTGATTGCATACCTTTTGTGATTGCAGTTGGCAGCCTCTAGGGTTTCTGGAATGCGGAGTGGAAACCTTCAGAGCTCTGCTTTAGTTCTATTTACTGTTTCCCTAAGTAATCTGTAGTAAGCAGTTTGTACTATTTTTAGTCTTAACACATTTTTTTTTTCTGTCAGGTTCTTCAGAGCTGATCTTAAAAGCTTCCTTTTAATATTGACATTGAAAAGATGTTATGTATTTTGTATTTGTTTTAAGAGTATAAGGTAGTCCTGATACAACTGGCAACAATTTCTCTGCTCCTATTTATATTCCTATGCATGGCTAAATTCCACAGGTTTTTTAAATGTAGTTCTGTAAATTAATTTTGTTCTTGATTTAAGAAAGCATTTAAAAATACATGCTAAGAATTAGATATCTGAGCTCAAAACATACACTTTCAAGGGTCCCTGCCCACCTGGTGATTGGATGTAAATATCCAGGAAAACAAACAAAAAGACCCCCGCTATTTCCTCTCACTTCTGAGTTACTCAAGACTCTCACTGAGGGTCATCAGTTAGCTATGAATTTCCCTTCCTAATTTTTCTACCAGGCCTAGATCTACCAGATCATCCCTCAAACAAAATGGAGTCATCAAAGAAGGGCATGTCATTGTTTCAATTTTTCCAAGAACCTAATGGTTAGACAAGTCACTTGGAATATAGGAGACAAAGCATCCAGTCCCTCAGTTGCTGAGGGGACTCGAGGACTGGGTCATGCCTTCTACCATAGTGTCCTAAATTCCAAGTAACAGGGCATTTCATGGTTGGGATTCTCTCAACCCCTGCTTGCTGAAGCCATTACAGGTCACATGAAAAAAATTACATATTTATTTTAGGCCACAGACAGTAAATGGAATGGGTACTTGAGCAGAAAGGGTACTTGGGATACCTATTCAATAGTGGGAGAAGAACTTGGTTTCTGGTCTCTGTTTCAATCCATTTTAAATCTTTCTATAGAAAAAAGTAGCAAAGGCAACTGGCAAGGTGGAGGAATGCATCCCMATCTCCCGAACAGTGTATAGCCACATGATTGGGCTTGAATGTTGGAGAAATAATCCATCAGGAAAAAGAGATTTAAAAGTACACTCTTAGATCTGAGGAAATTGCTCTAGCCACTAGGGTATTAAGCCAGAGAAGAACTGACAACAATCAGATTGTTTTGCGTGTCCTGAGTAGTGACACTTCCCTTAACTGGCATMTTTGAAGTTAAAAATGCTCTGTGCATATATAAAATATTTCCCTAATATGTACAGCTGATAGTCATAAGGGATCATAGTTCTTTATATCATTTTGGTTGAATGCAAAATTATTGATCCCAAGCTAGGAAATCAGCATAGAGCTTTGCTCCCTCTTTTCATTCTCCTCCTCATTCCATTTTATTGAAAATATTCCTGGCTGGACTAACAGCTCCACTGAGACCCTAATGACTGAATGCACAGAGCAGCTTCAGGCAGACACACAAGTCAGCAGGAAAAGATGTGATGAGTTCCAGACACTGAAGCTCTTATAAGTGTCAAACTCCTGACAAGTGATTTCAGTGCCTGATCCTGCTGTATGTGAAGTGATGCTTTAATTTGCAATTGAATGACAAAATCCTCAAGTCATCCTTATCTCCTGAGTAACAGAAGAAAGACTCTGCAGTGTAAAAACTCATTATGACTCTTCTGTGTCATTTTCCACCTTTGGAAAGGAATTTTTTATCATTGTACCCCTCTCTAGCCTATTTTTATTAGCACCAAGCTGCAAAATGTGAGCTATACACCTAGATTATGTGCTTGTATTTACAGATAAAGCTGAAGATTAAAAAGTGAATCCCATATTGTATCTGTGCTAATTCCAAGAATCCTCTCTACCAGTGATCTTTACACTTTATAATAGTTTCTTTCAAGCTGTGATGAGAAAATAAAATATAACCATTCTTTGTAAGTGTAACTCATTGCTGTCCATTCCAGAGGAGGAGATCTTTTAATAGTAGTTTTACAAGTGAAGATTGATCTAATGAAGTAATGTAGTGAAGTAAGATAAAATCTAAAATCTGAAACTTTGAAATGGGAGACATAGAATGTTTTCTACCATTTTTATATTCTTCTCTGTGTTTCCTGGAGCTAGGGAATGGTATTTTTTTGCACGCTCTCTGCCCTGTTAGAACTTTTAAGCATTGCTGGAAGCCGTTCAAGAGAGGGATTTCTCTCTTTTGGGAAGCTGAAGCAGCAGCACTGGTCACCGAGTCATTCGTCTGTAGAAGGTAGATTAGGAACTAGCTGGCAGCTCAGTTACAGAATTATCTGCACATGCAGTGGGCTAGATTCACTGATATGTTATGAGCACTTTGTGCCATTTTGGCTAGGTGAAATGGCATTCATGATTGCTTTCTTTTTTTCCAGAGTGTCTGAGAGAAAGTAAGACATACTAGCATATTCTCTGCATTATTTATGGTATCGTTTTGCAAGTTACCATAGGGATACGGCACACATAGAAATGAGGCTCGCAGAGAATGAGAAGGAAGACAGGAAAGCATCAGGGCCAGGAGGGTTGTGAGAACCTTCCTCTGTAACTGAGCAATAACAGGGATGCTCTGTGGCCCGATGCACCTCAAGTGTCAGCCTGTGCTTGGATGCATCAAAGGATGAATTTAAAGGAGAATGTGTTGCCAGCAGAAGCACATGACCCACTGTGCATCTCTCTGAATAATGAGTTGTAAAACAAGTGGAACAGATCGCAGGCTGAGCTCTGTAACTTTGATGATAGAAGAAGCATAAATCGGCTTTAGATTGTTTTGACCTCTTATTTATTTTTTCTTTCTAGACCTGGTCATCGTCCTATCCCTGCACAAAGTGTTTACACTGGCCTCAGCCTTGAGACCACTGAATCCCAAATATGTTCCAGGCAAGTCTTCTCTCTCTTTGCTGGAATTCTTTCCTGGGGAAAAACTATAGTAGGTTTTTAATTCATAATAATAAACTATGTGCAGAAATGAGTAGGCCCACTTTTTGCTGCTTTTAACAATTAACTGTGGTAGGCCCTTTTCTGGGTTCTTTCCTAGGCTCTTTGGTCTCTTTCTTCAGCACATTATATTGCCCTGTGACCATAAAGATGGAGGCTCTCACAGTGTGGCTTCTCTGCATTCCCTAGGGAATCTGGGCTACAACGCACTCCCCATTCTGAAAAGCTACATGTAAGAGATGTTCTGGTTGCTGTTCAGACTGGGAACTTCTCCTCTGTGGGGAGAAACTTCTTCCTGAATGACAGCATTATTTTCATGTCCGTGTTGGATTGGAACAAAAGAGACTGAAATGGAAATTTAAAATGTTGTAAGGTAGTTGGTGGGTTTGGTTTGATATGTTTTTAGGTATCTTTTTTTAGGGGGGAGGGTTGGCTCTAGATTCATAACTGTTCTGAACTGGGCCACACGCATGAACGCTAAAAGCAGTGTTCAGCATGCAGGGAACAGGAACCACTTTGTGGCCCTAGTGAGGTTCATGCCTTCTGTCTTCCAGCTGCCCCTAGGCATGGGAATAGGGATTCTGTGCCCCGGGACTGAGCCCTCGCTTCCCCAGCCCAGGGCACTCCCGCCCGGAGGGTGCCGAGGCACAGCCCCATCAAGATGCTGTCTATGGAAATGCATGCATGGGTTTGGAAAACGAGATGTGTCCCCACTAACTACAGCTGGGAATTTGGCTATATCGTTTTTACTGCTAGAAAATGTTTGGCATCTGGGGATTTGAGCACAACCCAGTTGAGAACTGCACTTACTGATTTGCTGTTTGAATTTTTATTGACTTTTTTTCATGCTGTGCAATTAAGTTTTATTCTTTGGGGTTTTTTTAGCTGTACCTTAAATCTGCAAATCATGCAGACTAAATCAAGTCAAATTAATTCCTCGATTCTATATTGTTTGTCTGAGAGTAAGTAGAATAATATTTGCCTCATGGGAATGAGGCTTCTGTGCACAGCTGCCACAGCACATAATCTTGCTGGTAAATGTGGGTGGTTGAAAAGCGTGATGTAAACATCAGTATATTGTTAACCATGGACACATAATCCTTTAGACTGAATAGTTTCTGAAACATGAACAATGGGACTTTGGAAAACAAATGACTCGCATGCAATGGTACACTTAAACTTGGAGAAAACACTGCACAAATCTTTGTCTCATCACTATCGGGCGGAGATATATACCGGCATCTTCAAATGGTGGAAACAAATCTTGGGAAGAATTGATGAAAAAGTTGTCACTGCTCTAACATCTTGTTCCCAAAATAATTCGGATGGGAGCCAGAGTCTCTCCCCTCTGCCACAAGCTGGTGGTAACGTTAGAAGGACAATAACCCACCCTCAGGTCAGCTCTGCTGGGGCAGCACCACAGTCGCTGTGATTATCCTGTGCTGCGTTTTCCACCCCACTCCAGGTGACGTGGGGAAATGGTCCTGCTGACCTGGGTTCACGTGTTGTTGACAGAGTAATAAAGCAGCCAAAGTTTATGCCTTGGCATTACTTTATCTTTGAATAGTCCTTGTCTCTTAGACGACACTGTGATTTGGGTTGAATTTAAAGAGGAAGGGAAGATACTTGCAAGGCCTAATTTAAGGAATCAAACTCAGGAGTTTGTCCTAATTACAAAGGCGTACTCCTAATGTGGCTGCTCCTTATTATGCACTGGTAGAGCATACTCCTCACTAGTGATTCCCTGGGAGACTGTATCCCTGTGTAAGGTACCCGCGTTTTATGGCTTAGATTAAATGATCTGACTACCTCTGCAAATGTTCTGTAAGAAGAGCTGAGTGTAGTGAGATATATGTAGTACCCTACGTGGGTGAAATGTGAGGAAAAAGACATTAATTTCTATTTTTTGAGCTTTCTCCATTGCACATCTGTCCTTTCAAACTTCTCTGAGACTGTGGGCTGCCTCATGCATTATAGTGGCTATGACACTGTAAATAACAGGGACCTGTTGTCCCCAAAGATCAGTTTATTAGCAGAATTGTTAGCATAATTCCTGAAGAACTGTGGTTTTGAAAAATCAAAAGACAGCAGAGGTATAATACATAGATCTTGATCATTTTATCCATTTTTATGAACCTTATTTCAGTCAGGGATAATGATCGGAATGCCACAAAACTAGTGAAATAGCAGTATCTTGCTATATCTCTAGATTCGTGGATGTTTGTATATGAAGAGCATTGATTTATACAGAGAATTTCAGTCTGGCTTCAATTGGGTCACAGGATCCTCTTGTCACTCCGTAATGACTTTCTTATCATAGAGAGCCAGAAAAGCCCTTGTTAGTATTTCCAGATTTCAGTAGCATCTGGTACTGTGGGTCACTAGACACTGGTGCGTCTGCCAGGTGGTTATTCTGTCAGTTTAGATATGTTGGACTGTTTATAATCAGAGCAGACTGGAGCTGCCCAGAGCTATTGGGGAGTTCTCAGCAGGCCCTGCTCTGGTTAAGTGCAGGGATCTCAGGGTTGCCGGTAGCCTCAACGCACTTCATTTTTTGTTCAGTTTTGCCTTTTAAAGATCTATTGGTGAAATTTGGCCCTCGACGCTACCGATAACAGGCAGCAACATTTCCTCTTACTGATTTTGCAACAGCAGCAGGAGAGATATGTTACAGACCTATTTACTTGGGTTGTCAAAAAGTAGGTCACTCAGAACTGACAGGGACTGCCAGGAGACAGGCCAGAGGGGCCAGGGAAGAAATGTGAGGGAATTCATTTTCTATAAGATGTTTGGTATAGGGCAGTAATGTGTATATGTGTGTGTGTGTGTGTGTATGTTTATATATGTATGTATATATACACATAATCAATATATGCCATACAGAGCAATTATTTTGTTTTGCATGTGATTATTTTGTTCAGAAGCCTACTTATGTTTAATAAACGGATGTATTTAATGTGCCCAGTTGTATTTTAAGAGGTTTTTACAAGAGGCAGTTGGACCTATATCGGTGTGTCGTGCACATCTGATCAGCCTGAAAATGGAAGTGAGTGAGGCAGATGCCTCTCTCACCGCCAAGGGATCCTTCCAAGGGATTTCTGCATAGCACAAGATGTTCTACAAACCAGTGTACAGCAGCAATACAGGGTGTTTCTTGTGTAGGAGATGATATTACAGGAGAAAAATTACTGATGATTTCAAAAGAGCCAAGATTTAATCTCAGTGCAGATCCCTAGGCTTGGGGTCTACCATCTGAGGAAGACTGTTTGGACCTCACTTTCCATGCTCATGTATTCACTGGATGCTCACTCACTTGTGTTCAAGGCCAGACTGTAACAACATGCTTTTGCTAAACTACTTGAATACCTGGCCTGATAGATACAGCTTGTACAAAATGCAGTAATTATTATAATTATGCAGTCGGAGAAAGGAAGATGAGATTCTGTTCATCTACTGCTGAATTCACTTTATTAGCTGTGAGTAAAATTATGCACCACATCATATTTTCCTTTTGAGTCGAGTAGTCTCATAACAGTTTGATTCATAGGTATGCTCTCATATTAACAGTCTCTTTTGCAACTCTTGTTGAGTCTAAGGAACAGGGATTTAACCTTAGACGTGGGAGATCTCAGTTACATTTCTGCCTTGGGCACTGCCTTGCAGACTGAGTTTGCGGAAGCAATCTCCTGTCTCTCGCTCTCTGCTTTCCTTTCCCTCCCATTTTTACGTGGCTTGTAAGTTATTTGTAGCATGGACTTCTTTTACTTTTTGCGATGGCCCCAGCTGACTGACAAGCAACTAAGGACCTCTGGATCCGACAGCATGAGCTGCCACCACTCACAGGGAAAGGCCTGCAGTGGGTGGCAGGCTCAATTCAATCCCAGGACAGGGCTTGTGCTGTGCATCGAGCCAGGTGTTAAATTTGTAGTGTTTAGTTTAATGAAGTTCTTGTCCTGACTGCTCTTACCTCCTAGGCACTAAGGTAATGTAAATAACAGTCACAGAGTCTTTTCCTCTGAGAGCTTAAAAACGTGTTGCTTTAACACTGTTTGCAAAAGCTGACAAAACTGTTTGTATCTTTGTTCTTGTGGCTTTGGTACATTGGACTAAGTTTCCTCCTGGGACTCAAAAAGGCACTTGAAAACAGCTCTTTTAGAAAGTTAGTTCCATAGGATTATTTTAATCATAATGCTGCTTTCAAGGCACACTGATTGTATTTATTATTTTGAATTATGTTTAATGATTTCTGGTTTACTCTTGTGCCTAGTTATTTTTATCATCTGCTCTGTATTTAAAGTGTCTGGGATGTTTTTGCAGACAGGTGCTACCTAAATAAAGCATATTATTATTTTAATAAGCTACAGCAGGGCAGCAATTAGAAAAGCCCATATGTTCATATTTTCTTTTTAATCGTTGGTATTGCCAGGTTTTAACCTTTGGGGAGGAAGGTGAAGTGGAAAAGAACTTCCATGTGGGAGAGAGAAACTGCCCCTCTCTGCCACATGCCCACTGAAGAAATCTTTTGCTTAAGGCATTAAAATAGATACAATATATTATATTTTAGGATGATGTTCAGTCTTTCTCCATCTCTTGCAACACTTGGAAATGCTAATGAACAATAGTTAAATATTCTGCAGATAGAGGCAAGCTTCAGAGCACTGGTGAGCCCTCACCCTACTGCATTTAGTGACGGCATTTCCTGAATTCCATTCAGGAAAAATACTGCCAGCTATACTGGAAACATTTGCCATGTGTGTGTGAGAGCAGGTGGTTTTCCACTGTGCCTTAGCATTAAACACCTGAGCCAAGCATTTCTGAAGTTTTCAGAAACATGGTATTAACTGATATTTTTTTAGCTATTTGTCATTGCTGCAAACCTCTTGTTTCCAGAACCAAGCTGGTCTTGGAAGAAAAAGTATCAAAATATTTCTTTAAAAGGATGGAAGAAGAAAAGAAAAAGGGGGGGGGGAACTATTTCCAACTGGGAATAGCAGCAGAAAACCTAGGGATCTCTTGAGAAACATTGTTCCGCTGTGATTTCTGGCCATAACTAGAAAGTAGTGACAGTACAAAGAATTCAGAGATGTCTCTAACCGTTGGGATGCTGATATGAGCAAAGCTGCATGGAAGCAGATTGCAACAGCAAGCACATTGGCCTAGGACCTGGGCTGTCCTGGGGCCAAATCCCAGCTCTGCAGTGTCTGGAAGTTCTGGCTCACCTGAAGCCAGTCACTTGACCTCTGCTGTCCCGTTTTCTTTTTGAACCAGTGACTGTTTTTAGTGTGTATTTTTCAAGTGCTTATTAGAAAGTGACCAAGATCTAAAATTATGTCATTAAGTTCAAGCAGAATATGAAAATCACTGTATGAAGTTTAACTGTTGTTAGTTGCAATAATTAAGATGTCTTTCTCTGTAGACACCCTGTGATTCCTGTTTTATGTTTCTGACTCTGGTGTGGAGTCATTCTTGACATAGACTATTGTAAATGAGATCAGACCCTTGATACTTGGTACAGGGTACTTTTTGCACATTGTGAAAGTAGATTAGAGTAGCGCTAGTTAAATTTTACCAAAATCCATGTTGCAGCATCTTGAATTTAGAACAACCAATTTATTACATGTAGGTACAGTGGAGTAAAGCCTGTACATAATGCACACGTGTGTGGGCACACGTGCATAGGCACGTGGACACGCACACACACACACACACACACTCTCACACCATTGCTGTGCTACAGGAGTAGTTCCATTGGACCTCTTATCTTACATTTTAAAATGTAGGCTTTTTTTTCCTTTTTTTTTTCAAACATCATAATTTGTTGCACTCATTCTATAATATTTATTGTATAAGGGGTTGCTCAAGGGGTTTTGTTGTTGCTGCAAAATGGGCAATCAGATATAGCCTTACCAGAGAACAGTATTTTTCTGTTGCTGCAAGACGGACTGCTGCTCGGACACGCCCAGCTAGCCCCTTGCAGGAGGCAAGCCTGCTCTTGGGAGCTCTGGCTGCCCATGAGGAAGCAAAAAGTCCCAAGTTGTCTTCTTAATGCTGGAACCGGTAGTGAGACACCATTGTTGGGGCCCTTGCGGTACTTCAGAACAATAATCTATATGAAATATAGAGTATGGAACTACACTGTTTAGGATTAGTTGCTTAGCACAACTTGCTTAGCATRAGTAGCTAAATTTGCTGAAGCCTTAGGCCTCAGACTGTAGCTGCTGCTATGTGCTTTRAAGTAGTYYACCAAGGACACTGGTGCAGCTGGGAATGATACATCCTGAGAAAGTACAGATAAACTAGCAGAAGCCAGTGGGAACCAAGGTTAAGGGCTAGACAGCTTTGCTAAACAAGCAGCAAGGTACAAGGCATGACCGCTGCGTGCGTGATCGGTGCAATGATTGGCTACCTGTGACATAATCTGTATGAACCACAAATCAAGGGCCAGAGCGCCGAATACTTGTACTTATAAAATAGGCAAATTGCTGAATAAAGATGGAATTGAACCTGCATTCTGTGAATGCGTATGATTCATTCCCGTCACTCCCGCGGACCGCGACACACCATCGCTGTTTTGCAGAGGTGGAGCCTGCCTTCCTCAGCCACACTCACCATATCATCCCAGGAAACTGGGAGACCGGTAAGAAATACAGGGTTGCACAGGAATGTGTCATATGGCTGGGACCTAGGCAAGTTCTGAATAAAATCACCGGGAGTCTGAATGAGGGGCAGAGTTCAGCATTTGAGTAGGACAGTCCTAGATTATGAAACCTGGATTATGAAAGTATGGCACTTTTACAGTTGATAGAAATACCAGGTTTAGTTATGCTGTTTGACTTGTGTTTAGAAAAAATCAGGAAACAATATTTCATTGCTGTTATAAAAAATGCTTCTTCTGCAGATATAAGATTTCTTTTAGCTCTACATCTTTGGAATTAGTTGCTTTTGTTGTATTTCTGCCTGCATACTTGCAGTTAAAACAAGTAATGGTTTAATTGTAACTCTCTTTTGTTGTCCAAACAGGCTGAATCTAACAGACCTGCACCCACTGAAATATTTGTGTTGTTGCAGTGTCTTATTATTGGCTGGAGAAGCTGTCCAAACCCAGAAAAAAAGGTAGTCCTCCCTCTGAGTTTACATTTGAGATGATATAAGCTACAACAGGCACATACAGGCAGATGGGGATTGCCAGAAGTAAAGTGGTGTTATTAGTTAACACGATAGGCAGTGTCTTCAGCACAGCAGAAGCTTGACCATTTTTGTGTTATACAGGCACCAGGAACGGCAGTGCTCTAAGGAGATTTGGATAACAACAATAAAGCAGGTTGCAGATGTTTCTGAGATGTTGAAAGGAGGAATGGGAGGAAGCACAAAGGTGCTTGTTTTAAAATTGAGCAAGATTTGATGGAGGCTGGTGGGAGTTCAGTACTGCCCAGGCACCCTATTCATGTTTAATAGTGCAAAATGAGAGAAACTTGTTATCCAAAGGACCAGTTGCAATGATCTCTCCTGCTGCAGCCTGCAGATACTATCTAAATTGTGCCACTTTGTAACAAACCTCTGTAGAACACACAACCTCTCTACCAAGAGGAAAGGCAGCAATATAGAGAAAAGACAGTAAAAACAGGTTAGGAAAAGAAACACATCCTTTTCAAAAACAGGCAGGGAGGAGAAAGGAGGGGGGAAAGAGCAGAAATGGAAGGGAAAGTTGTTGCACAGCTGTGATGTATATAGCTAAATAAGCTTACTGTAAGTAATTTGTTTCCTGTGCCTTCAAGTGCTTCCTAGACCATATTTTGTGGAAAGCAGCTGTTCTGTAGCATCACAGCATCTTACGGATCATACCATTGCTGTGCTCTCTGGCATAGAGGTTTAGCCTTGGCTCATCTTTGTCTTTTTTTTTTTTCTTAATCCAAATTAAAAGTCATCTAGCTTGAAACAATGGGCTTGTTACTGTGAATGAGAAAACTATGCCGTATGCTAGATCTTTCATTGGGCACTTTTACACACAGGCTTATCTGACATTGGTACCTTATTCAGCATGTCACGGGAAGAACAGTTGCCCTCAGAAGAAAAGCTGCAACGTCCTTAGGCCAACCATTATTGTATCATGGGTACCTCTGAAGCCAAATCTGGCAGTATACCAGGCAACATTTTATGAAATGTAACTATAGCAACTAAACCTTCACTGCCAGATTATAAAGCAGTCTTTGTTTTAAAAAAAAAAAACACAACCAAAAGCACAAAACAGCTCCCTTCCCCAGTCCTACACCTGCACATGCTGCACAGCTTAAATCTTCTGAAGGGATGCTCCAGATTGCCTAATATACTACTATTTGCTATTTTAGGGGGTTTTTTTAATCTGGACCAGGTAAATAGGTATAGTTACCTTAAAAAAAAAGTTTTGTGCCTTTTTATAGCAACTTTCCCTCACCAGGTTTTCCTATGTCACAGCAATTGCTGTCTCAGTTGAAGTCACATTTTATTTCCTATCTCCCAGGTGCCACATGGTGGTGCTCCTGACTCCACATTGCTTGGAGGCCTGAGCTGCCTGAGACGAGTTACAGATGCAGTGTGTGTACCAAAACTGATTTTGCAGGGAGGGCTAAGAGGCAGCTCTGCAATGAAGGTGAATCATACAGTGGGATGGGGGATGCACTTTTCTCACTGGACTCAGCTACTAAACCTGATACAGGAAGAAAGAGCTGAATAATGGCAGCTGATAAAAATTCTCAGGGTTGCGCTTGTATGCACACACACACACACACACACACACACACTCACACTCAAATTTTACCTTTTTTACACTTTAATTACTGTGTGAGTTTTGCATGTTGGCTGTGTTTCAATAGCTGTAGCTCCTTCCTATTTTCTGTTTTATCAGTAGAAGGCTGATACAGGCACTAATCTCAGGACCCTCCTGGGGAGCAAGGCAAGCATGCTTCTCTTGGCCTGCAGTGGAAATGCCATGCCTAGGACTTGCAGCCAAACTTTTGCTCTTTCTGAGCCGTTTCCTCCTTCCACCACTAAGAGCACCACCGTGCTGGTGTGTMCTGGAAGAAAGGCGATTGATTAATGAAGTTGATCTACAGAAATACTTCTTTACAATAAGCTGGAATTGTTTCACTTTGACTTTCTTAGCACTAATATGAGAAAACAGAGGAGTTCTTACAATGTTTTTACGGTAGTTTGGTCCAACTGGCCTCCCACAGGCTGGTTATAGCCTCTGCGACCCATCCATCTGGCTCATGTCTTTCATTTGGAGGGGCCAAAGAGCAGCTCTTTGCGCAGGCGACTGAGTGCTGTCTCTGCAAGCGACTTGGCCTTGCTGCTGCCCGGGCACGTGAGGAGCAAGGCCATGGGAAGGGAGGCTCCAGGAGGACGGGCTGGTGCAGGGGCAGGAGCTGCCTCTGTGGTCCCAAGCACCATCCCCAGGCTGGAAGGAGGCCAGAAGTGGTACTGGCTTGACTTCAATTAAAAGACCTCTCTTTCTCTTAAGAAAAACTCCAACTCAGAGTAGGCAATGTCTTCATCTGTATCAGACTTACAGCTCACTGAAATCAACAGAAATGGCTTTTGTGTACTTTGAAACTAGTCCTGTGAACTGTAGCATTTTGCCAGTTAAAGTGTAGCCTTATGCATTTAGGAATTCAGTCCTTTTCCCACTGTGAGTTTGTGGCAGCTTTAATGAAAATTGGATCAGGCATTTAGATACTTATAATTCTTTCTTTTAAATCATGGGAAGCCATCTTTTTAATTAATTCTCACCAAAATGATTGAATGCATGACCTACAAGGATAATTACTTGTAACTTTGCTTTGATTATTTTGTAAAAGATTCATTGCATTTATACAGCGTACTGCACTGATCTAAAAGTGGAGCTCTGATAAAGTCCATTTATATATGAACGTATAAACCTTTAGACTACATAACCATGTTGTCTATATAAACACCTTATTCTGTAAGGTCTTATTTTTAGCATAACCTTTTAAATGTTTGTCTTTGCTGTCTTTGCATGGCTTAGCATTATTTATGTCATGTATGTAAATCTTCTATAAAGCCATAAACTGATTACTGGAGAAAATGTCCATGACTTCAAAAATTCCTTAAATTAGTGTTCAATTTATGGGAAAATCTAATGGCCTTCTATATTTAAAAACAATTTTTTTTCTTGGTCTCTCTCATGACAAAACCCAAGAGGGGTCAGAATGCTGGAGTGCTGGTTTGTCAGCAGCAAGAAGAAAGATATAAATGCAATAATTAACTCTGCTTTAACTTGATGTAAGCATTAGAACAAGCAAAGGCAAATGCCCTTTGCATTTTACAAGAAAAACAACAAGAGAAATTTTATATTCTGTATACCTGGGTATGATTTTGATACTTGCTAGTGGAGGAAAAGCTGACAAGGTAGTTGTTTAGAGAAGTCTCCGTTTCTTAAAATCCTAGTTCTTGTGGTTTTTTTTTTTTCAAGAAGTAATTTGGAGAGGAAGAGCAAGACCCAAAGCCTCACATTTTTTTGAGGTACCCAAATTCTCATAGGTTTTGATAGAGGTCCAACTGCCCAAGTAGGTACTGAGAATTTTGTGAATACATGTGTGATGCTGGATAGCTTAAGTGCCTGAACAGTTTTTACAAAAGAAACAATTTTCCTTCATGAATATGATGGGATCCCCTGAATCTGAGGAAATGTGATTACTTTGCTGACTCATCATTCTTTCTACTATCAATTGTTATCCATTGTGTGCAGTCTCTATCAGGAGCAGAATTCTTTATTATCATATATATATATGTGTGTGTAAGTGTTCTCAAAATATGTAACAGAAGATTATGGGTTGAAGCCGGTCTTGAGTAAAGACTTAGAAATGCCAGGATGTCACCAATAAGCACCTCTCTGCATCATTAAAAAAGACTGATGGACAAGGTAGACATTAACTCTGCTCAGGTTTGACCAGTGAGGAGTTTGCACTTCAAGTGCAACTTTACACGTCAAAGACAAATGCTGAAATGAGTAACATTTCATTAATACTGAAACTATATTTTGATATTTTGAGTGAGTTCATTATGAGCAACAAAACATATCCAGGGGTGTATTTGCAATGAATAGTGTCTCTGATGAGTAGGAGGCATAGAAAAGACAGAAAAGCATTACCTAAAGTATGAGTAGCTGTGCAGGAAGATGGTGCCAATAGGACAGGGTTTCTTCTGCTCTAACAGTCTTGAAAGTTATCCTGTCAGCCTTGTTTTTTAGCTTTATTAACTGAATGACCCATACAGAAGTTAAACTAAACATACAGAAGTTAAACTAAAGTATTAGGGAGATATTAAGGCATGTATTATCTTATTTCTTTGTATCTGTTTCCAAATAGAACTGCAAAGTTGCTTGCATCGAAGAAGATCCAGCTTCTTATATAAACTGACATTTTGCTAGCAATGCTATTTTGTGGAATACTGAATGTGTGCCCACCAGCAAGAAGTCCTAAGTGGGTTTTCTTCCCTGAAAGGGCATGAAATGGAAACACCCAGAACAATCAATCAAACTCGCTGTTGTCTGTATTCAGGAGTCATATAAACTTCACAGCACAATCAGATCCCCCCACAAACTCCCAATTAATATATTAAAGCACAAAAGCTTGCTCCCAAAGAAAATCACAAAATGTACATAGTTTTCCTATCTGTATAGACTGTTAGAAATTTGAAGGGTTTTATTTCCCTTGTTTCACTCCCCAGACTGGTTTAAAAGATTAATATTTTGCTGATCCGAAATAAGATGATATTGTGGAGGGTCAAAATAAACTGCAAATAATGAATTAGTCCCCCAAATATCAATTCTGAAAAGTCAGTTAAGAATGTATAACTAGGTAAGAGTAATACAAGTTTACAGACATGTAGACTATATCTGCCAGTGTGTCCTAATACAATCAGGATTGTTTTCTTCACTGGCTCGCTGTTGGCTTCCAATGCCATGTTAAGGTCCCAATCCAAAATCTTTATTCACTTATTGGATCAAGCCCCAGCCTTTGTTTTAGAACCAGGAATGTGCTTTTGGGATAAGCTGAGAATGAAGGGTGGGATAAAGGGAGATAAAGTATTATCTGTCAAGAAGAACTGGTGCTCAACAAATCTTCAGTGGAAAATTTGCAAAGTCTCTCTTTGAGAAAGTCTTTGCAGCAAAAGTAATACTCACGGTTCAAACTCTTCTTTTTCCAAGCTCCTGCCAATACCTTCAGAGGCAAAACAAAGATCTCTTCTCCAAGCAGAGCCCTGGCTCCGGAGCAGAATCCAGAAAGTCTGCCACAGAGTTTGCATTTGCTGAAAGTGGGGTTGTGGCTGGCTTCAAGGTGAATTGCATGTTTACCATGGTTTTTGATAGTATTGTAAAACTCTAAGCTGACTATGGGCACTTCTTGGTGAAGCATGTCCTGTCTGGTTATTGATTTTATAGGTGTATGTGTGGGAGGAGTCCCTTAAAAGACTGGGCTTTAGAAGTAGTATGGTTTAATGGAGGTTAGCATGGGCTTTAAGCTCTGTGTATCTGTAAACCATCTGAGACAACTGCCAACAATCTGAGTTAAAGAAGTAGCTGTGACATCTCAGGGTTACCTGGATCTTTGATGTCTTCCCCTCTTAAGGAAGAACTGCTTATTTATATATGCCAGAGCAGATTTCTGGGAAGCACAAGCATCCAGAATTTCTCTTTCTAGCCTGGTGGGGTGTAGCCTAAGCTCATCCAGGAGCACAGTTCTTGGACTGCTTGCGTATACAATTTTATTCTGATTTCCTGCTGCCAAGAGGTCAGCGCATCCAAAAGTTTGCCGATTTCACCTCATCCCTTGACAATAGACAGATTTAACAAAAAAAACATGGAGATTGTTTTGTTTACATGAAGATAAAGGATTGAAAACAAAAGGTTGCAAATAAAATAAATATAGTGCTTTTTTGTAGTCTTTTTTAGTTCTTCTGACATATTTCACTTGGAATGCAATTCTTCGGGTTAGCAGTGGGAGGCCTGACAGTCCAGGTCTCTCTCATATTTTCTAGGCTCTGAGTACTGAATAATTTTTCTCTGTTTTCCTGCCTAGATATACTACACTCCGTTTTTGCTTTGATTCACTGCAAATGGAGTATCAAAGGCTGGGAGAGGGGAAAAGTAAAAGGGCAAAGGTCAGAAGGAGACATGTTGCCTTTGCTATTTACACTTTTTCACTGTTTTTGCTCTCTTGGTATAACTGCCTTGCTGGATGTCTTTGTTTTAACTTCTGGTGACATTATCCATGCCTAGATGGTCTTGCACACTTTCTTCAACTTTTTTTTTAAGCTTATGATATTAAGATAGTAGATGTTTAAAGCATCTGTTGTCTATAAAATCTGTGAAGTTGATAGTCTCCCATGCCATACTACTTTTCTAAAGAGATCACACATGGCATTTAAGGTACCACATTAGAGCAGCTGGAGGACCTTGGCATTTCATATTTCCATGTGAGTGAGAGTCTCATGTAAAGACAGAAGAGGTAATTATGATCTGCATGGAATGAGATATTGTCACATAGTTCCCAAATGACTACACTGAATTAAGTTATAACATAGCTAAGCTTTACTTGTATGCTTTCTCTCTTCCTGCAGTTCTGAGAAAATGGTAAGTAAATTCATATAAGGTACTTTAGCCAGAAAAAATAAGTACAAATCTTCTTGTCAGTTTGAGCATATAAAAGTTTCATCTGCTCGGTTGTCTAATACAGATGTTTTTTTGGATTCTTCACATGACTCAGTGTCACAGACAGGCAGCAGGCAGGAATCTTCAGTCAGTTGTGGATGTTAATTTAGAAGGTGATTCAATTCAATGGATTAAGCAAAAGTTGCAAACAGGGAGATCTGTGAGCTCTGTTTCGTCTGTGAGTAGAGGTTTCCTATGACACAGATGGGTGAAGAAGCCAGTGAACTATACAAGCCAGTGAACCACTAGCCATGGGACATAAAATATGAGATAGTAATTTTAAGGCCTAGAAAGCCTTAATTACTTTATTTATTTGCTTAATTATTTATTTTGTAGTAGCATTAACCACTTAGGAAGACAGTCAGTTTGGTTTTCCACAAAAATGTGGTTTGAAAGGAGCCTAACCATGCACACCGAGGCTAGTAAAAGTATGGAAGCTGGATGACTAAAATGAGGCTTCTAACACACAGATGTGCTTAGCTCTCTCATTTGGGATCTCCAGGTTTTTAATGTGTGGGTACGTGACCACTGCATGAACCGGTTATGTGTAGCATCAAGAGACAAAAATAATGCTGTCTGTCCCAAAAGCACGGTGCTAAGCTATGTAAGCTACAAGAACATATTAATTATTTTCAGTGTGAGGATTAGAGTGTATGTTCTCCTTGCAAAGCAGTTAATATTCACAAACAGTTGAAAATCACGTGATCCATCAGTAAGCTGAATATGTTTTTAAATATTCCATCCTTACAGAATATACAGGCACACACACACATATACTATAAATACATCTTTATTTATATGGCAAATCGAGATTTGCTGGGATTCATGTATAATACAATCACTTATGCCAAGACATATTACACATGTAACTATACATATAGATGCACAGATCCATACAAATGGACACTTAAATGTTTTGGTAAATGATATATGGTTTTGAATTCTGCTTGGATGAATACATGGGCTTAGTAGTTATGTTTTAGGTTTAAATTAACTTACATGTATTTTCTGCAGCTAAAGGAGTTTATTACTCCGTAAGAAGGCCATGCCTCCAGCTCTTGGATTTCCTGATAGCTTCAGTTTGCGAGGGGATGTCATTCACAATTGTGCTGTCTTTTCTCATATGAAGTTCAGCATTATTGCTTGGTGATGTGTAAACAAAGCTTCAAGTTTTATCTTCCATTAATGAAGCTGAAATGAGTTAATATAAAACAAAGTGAGAAAGCCAGAACATGCCAATATTAATTCTTTCTTTATTGCTTCTGGGGTTGGAATGAATGAAAATGTCCATTATCATCAATTTGTTTTCATTCCCGTACTTTCCCTAGTGACAATTATTTTTTAATCAGATAATTTGTTTGACATTGAAAATGTCTATAATTAATACAGAAATAAATGAAGAGGTGGTCAGACTTAGGAGGTTATAAGCATAGTGGGGCTTTTTGTTTCCAGAGAAAATGCAAAGACTTCTAGTAATAGTACAAGGTAGGTCAAGAAAAGTCTATTAGCATGTTGGTGGTTAGCATTTGTGAGTTTGAAACTAATTTCTGCTTGTTTAATTTCTACATTCTACACGTTCTACACTAATTTCTACAATTTATGGTAAATATTTGTTATCATTTAATATTCATGGCAGTTTATAAGAATGCTTCAAATAAATTGAACCAATTAATGAAAGACATAAGTCAGCCTTTGACTTATTTTGGGAGGATTTTGTCAAAAAGATTTTTCTGAGTTTGTTATTTGCCTTTGGTACCAACCTCTAACATTCCCAACTTTTTCCTCTGCTATTTCAACCATGGCCCCAAGTCCCTTCCTGAGAGAAGCCTTCACTAGCACGTTGTGACAGGCTACTCTGACCAAAAAGTCAGTCTTCTGGGTGGAATTTGACTGTTATTGTGAGGCATTCTTTTGTGAAATGGCTGCAACAGTGTCTTGCTCCTTCAGTAACACCGTGCATATTCCACCATACAAAGTCTTAATTAAAGTCCAACCTAAAGATGTGTCAGATCAGACAGTGCATGTTTCAACTGCCTTGCAATCCAGATGCTTGCAAATACCTGAGCTATGAAGATTTTCACTACCTCCATTCTACATGAAGTGTGAAACTGCTACAGTTCAACCTGGGAAGCTAGGTTTGTATTGTAAAACTGCATCAGTCTAAGTTTAGTTTTGCAAAAATAAAGCTGGAGATGAATAGGGTCTTGTCTTCATTTTATTCAAAGCACAGAGGTTCAGACAGGAATGAGAAGAGGAAGGAAAAACAAATAAAAGTGTTCAGCTTTTGACTTAGTTGAGTTATAGCTTTTATAAAATTGAATTTTAATAATTTGCTATGGGAAGACTTAAAGTAATATTATTCTGGGAGAATTATTTGAGAGAAAAAGACATATTTTAGAAAAGATTTCTAATCTCCTTGCATCTCTTCCTCTCCTGATAATACTGTAAGCTCTGAGCCTTTTAGATGGTGTCTGTACTTTACAAATGAATATTTTTGCTCATTCTTATGGTGGCCAGAACCAATGCCAGTGCTGGGAATCCCCATCATGAAAGCTGTCCTGGTCCCCATCTATCCAGTTAATTCTGTCATCATTGATATCATAGGAGCAGGATTATAAGTTTTGATTTTGTCAATAAATTACGGTTTCACGCTGCACAGCCTCCATGCAGTGGCTGTCTTGGGCACCTTAGCAAAGAAAGAGCAACTAATGAGTAGAGAACTCAAAATCATGTTTGAGGTGAATTTCTTTAAAGCGAATGCCTTTTCTGATGGGAATGATACATTTGGGACAGTGTAGCTAGTTTTATGTGAATCAAATGATCTGTTTATACTACTGGTATCTTTCTGACAGGCACATATGTCATATCTAGTTTATGCAAACAACACCTCCAACATAGTTCACTTAGAGTGTGTTTGTGTCAGATAGTGCTAGTCAGAAAGCCAGGCTTTGGAAGAATCACAGAATCACAGAATCGCTGAGGTTGGAAAGGACCTCTGGAGATCATCTAGTCCAACCCCCCTGCTCAAACAGGGTCACCTAGAGCATACTGCACAGGATTGCATCCAGGAAGGTTTTGAATATCTCCAGAGAAGGAGACTCCACCACCTCTCTGGGCAACCTCTTCCAGTGCTCTGTCACCCTCACAGTGAAAAAGTTTTTCCTC
>NW_020450993.1:324484-333997 GCF_003343035.1 Apteryx rowi
ACCTTCACATCTTCCACCAGTCCTTCTTTGTTTGTTAGTATGAGGTCCAGCAGCACACCTCTCCTTGTTGGCTCCTCCACCACCTGTGTCAAGAAGTTAAGAGCATGTGAAAAGCTGCCTAACAGGCTGGGAGTTTTTAGAGAGTTAAAAGATGGCAGATACAGCACAAACACGTTTGGATGAAATAAACTGGTTATTCCTCATATGCCAATCCAAGCAGTGTAGCTAGTCAGTACAACCACTATACCTCATTTTTGTGAAAGATTGAAGGAGGTGGCAGACTTCAGCAATGGGTGAAAATTTTTTGGTATTGAGATAACGGGAAGTAAGTTGGCCATGGTGGAAATGGTGGGGTGAACAGTGCACTGAGATGAAATTCTGAGGAAGGAGTTGTTTGAAATCTCTGCTCCCACCTGCGGTCCTTAATGTAAGACATGTTTTTTTGAGATCCTTTGGTATGGATGCAAGTGGTATAGCATTCTCCCCATCTTTACTTCATCAGGTACTTGAGTTTGAGAGAGATGAACAAGATGGTAAGCATAAATTCTGGGATTGCTTCTTTCTTTTCGCTTTGATGATTAACATTGCTCCCAGTGAACCTTCAGACTCCAATGCTTTCTTTAGCCCTTCTCCAAATACCAGCTCTCATTTCTGATCTGCTCTAGTGCTGCTGTACAAACATGAGAAAATGAGAGAATTTTCCTCATGTTCTTCCCCATGACCTTCTCCCCTTTCAGGTTTTCTGTCACTTAGCATGCTTTCAATTTTTAGGACTATAGCCCCTTATTTGACCCTGAAAGGTTTGTAAGAACTCTAATACCAGGAAAGGACACTGGTGGCAATAGCTGTTCAGACTTTCCAGCATATCTCTTTTCTTTGTGGGAAGATTTTGTCTTCAGTTAAGAAGTCCTGTGAGACTAACTTTCTTCCTTAATTTGAATAACTAATCTTTCTGAGGGTGTTAAATCTTCCTGACCATTTCAAATAAAAGTGCAGTAGAGCATGGCACTTGTGTATGAGAGATTTTTTTCAGCAATTTTCTTGTTATTTGTTGTCCACACATTAAAAACAAAACAAGGCATGGCATGGTCACCATTTTCAGGATTTTTTATGTAATACATACAAAAGTCTTTATTTCACTCGTTGTTCCTACCCTAAATGACAAATATTTAAAGAACTGTGATACAAAGGACATTTTTCAAACTTCTTTATGTTATTGTGCCTACACTACTGTTTAGTCTAAAAAAATTGCATGATAATGCTAGAAACATGTTTTCCTCAGCTTCTCTTGTTCCATTTAAAGCATTTGAATGATTCCATAATAAGAAGCAGTTATTGTTCAGTAGTGCTTTTCCTATCTATAATTTGAGTGTCAGAGTTGCATACAAAAGTTGTATTAAAATAACATTAAAGAGGCTCTTCCAAGACAAATGTGCTAAACTAAACTTGGTGATAAAACAAAGCAAAAAGGAAACAATGAAAATTCCCCCTCCCTCCTTTTACATCTCTAAGAAAATGATCATAGAATTTTTGTTATTGATTGTACCATATTGGACTAAATACTAGGGTGATATAAATTGCTACCATAATTTTGCAAACCTACAGATGTGCACCATCACCTCTGGGGAAAAAATTGACAAAAGTTACCAAGACAGCAAATCAAGAATAGGAGAAGAAATGAAGAGGAAAATTATAGATCTACAGCATAGTAAGTTATATCCTCCCCAGTGCAAATGATCTGAAACCAAAATGAAAATGAAAATTGACCTTGTCTCAGCTCTGCTATACGCTACATGCAGAGGCTCACCTTAGCTTTACAAACCAGCAGTTCTTTGCATTTCAACTACATTGCAGAGATACTGCCCTTCCCTCCCCCTCATTCATGAAGTACATGGATAGATGACAGATAGCATTTGGTCTGCTGATATTTTGGAAGAGCCTGGAAACATTAATTGGATTCATAACTCATACAAATCAAAAGATAGCAATTACAAAGATAGACATGCACAAGAAATTGCTTCTATTACGTATCATATGATGGAGACATTCATTTTCATTCAGGAAGGCTAATATTGAGAACAATCAGTAGTTTCTTAGCTAGAGTTAGCCAATTTATTAAAAAAAAATCCTAATGCATCCATGAGCTAAAAGACAACTACTTAGGGACCTCAGCATGAAGTCCTTATGCTTCAGGTGAAGCCTTCTGGGTGGACTCTGTTGGATAAGGAGAGATTTTCATGTGATTCTTCATGTAGCTATGCAGTCAACGCAATAGAACCTGGTGTTTTTGACTTGGTTCATACTCTAAAATCTCTCCAGCAAGACTAAATTATTCAACAACATTAAAGAAAAGAAACCTGACAAAAAGTCCCACCCTACTTGCTTCAATGAATCTGGTAAAACAAGTGAACCTGACAACTATACTGACAGGTAGGATGTTTATCAATTTAGCATGTTTCATGCTAGAAAATAGTTCTGCTGGAAAATAGCTCCTGCTGTTGGCCTGTGTCCTATAATAATAAGATGATTTTTTGGCAAAGTTATTTTGGCAAAAGTGGGTGACATAAACAAGCGAATGGTTTTTATAGAGCTATACATTTAATTTGATTTTATTAACTCTGTATTTCATGATAACTTTTAAGGTGGATTAAATCTCCTGGTTTATGTCTATAAACAGACAACATCTATGGAAGTAAACCAGTGCTGTTAACAACTGAATACGCTTGCTTTGGTATGACATTGAAGCCTACTAACTGAGTGACTTCACAGCTCCTTGCCCATCAGCCCCAGGGGAGAGAAGAAGGCCAAAACCTCTGCAGAAGAGGCTGATGGTATCAGGTACTGATTTTAAAATACGCTCTAATTTTCAGAGGATCCTTGAAGGGTTAAGCTGTTAAGTAAGTGTTTTCTAAGCGTAGTTCTGGGAAGAAGGTGTGTAAAGTAATGGAGGAACATAGCAGGGACTTACTGCTTGCTGGGGAAGCCTGGAAAGCAGTACTGTATTGATTGGTCAGGACTCTTGACAGAGATGTGTTTTATACAGTTTTTTTTTTTTTAATGTAAAACAGTCCTCTTTCTAACATAGCATGTAACTTAGAATTCAGTTGGCTTGTGCCAGACTCACTCAAAGATACAATTCTTTACCTCTTTGTTTCCCAATCAAATATCAATAACAATGAAAGTGAATGTAATTAAATTTCAATTATTCATAACCAATCTATTAGCTATACTAATAGTCTTAGTTTCCTGTGCTGTAGTTTTTGCTGTAGTCTAAGTTAAGTTTAATCTTCTTAACTCGCTAAGAGCATACCCAGAAACATTTACCACAATAACTTGCCTGAGTTTTAAATCCCATTCATCTTGAAAGCTATTTATGTTTCCATTGTCTTGACCTGGATGGGGATATATTGAATAATATTGAATAATAAAATAACTCTTTCTTTGAAGCTACCTGCAACCTCTCACGGCTTACTTTTCCCATGACGCCTTCAAGAAATTACCTAATACACTGATTTCTACACTAGGAGAATCTACTGGGGTAGCTTAGGCCATTGGTATAGTGGCAGCTGGGAAAGATCTGTGCTTTTAGTTAGACATGATTGGAATCCATCATACATATACATATTTACTATGAGAGAGAGAAAAATAGTCTCTGACCTAATGCAGTTTTATTTTCTTTCTCTGTTAGCACAGCAGCAGCACATCCAGCTTCCGGGCATTTGTGTAATGTTTTTCATTCATATTTGTTTCCTGACACAAAGGTCTCTTTTAATGGTAAGACATCCATGAAATATTTCAGGAACTTCAGCTATGGGAAATTGGCTACTTGAACCATAAACTCATATTTTGTGCCTGCAGTGAACAAACAGAAGCTTTTAATGCAAAAGCAGTGCATTTTGTATACCCATAATCAGCTCAATACATACCTGACTCCATAAGCTTACCTATATCTGTGGGTTTTATGCATGAAGTAGGAAGCAGGATTTAGCATTGTTGAAATTATGACCCTGCTGGTTTAACTGTCAACTAGGAGTTGGGGGGGGGGGGCATTCTGGAGTTATTTAGAGCCACTGAGTCTATGGTTAAAAAAAAAAAAAAAGAAAAGGGAGTAGTGCTGTAGAAAATACCCACTAAGAATACAGTTCCTTGCCAAATACCGGTACAGCGAAAGAGTCCTTCAGTGCCCTGGAATCATGTAGCAAAGCTCTCTTCAGTGCATAGATTTAAGTTAAACATGACTGATCCACACTCAGATTTATGAATTCTTTAAAGGTCCAGTAAGTTGGAACTCATTTGCAATTGAAATAAAGTGTTATTTGAAAGTCATTCCCTAAAAAGGAAAAAAAAAAAAGGAAGAAAGAAGAGCTTTGCTACAAAAAAGACTTCAGCAATTAATTAATACTCTTCTGGAAATAGCATGAGAGCCTACAAATAAATAGTAGTTATTATCAGGAACAAGAGCAGCAGTGACAGGGCAGCCACATTACTTTCCAGTGACAAATTAATTGATTTTTTTAAAGTTTCTTAAAGCATAGTATTATACCACCACTAGATAGTTTAATAAAGAAGAAATCCAAATTATTTCATTAGCAGATTGTAGTTGGTGCTGTACATTACGTTTTGTTCTTTTTAGCTTCTTGAGTGGAAAGGCCACTTTTTGCTCTAATGGGAAGTAAAACTTTTCAAGGTTTCATTTAAAATGTCTTTACAGGGAATTCTATATAATGCATGGAATAATTGAGATGGAAATCCTTTATCTACTGGTCAAAAATTGTACATTATTTTTTCTTTCTGTTTCACCTATATAATTTAAGATAGGATGTGCTAGAGGAGAAGATTTTGCTACTATTTTCTGATTTAAAAGAATGTGCAAGGACAAGTGGTAACTAGTAGAGTTACTAAGTATGCTCTAGAGGTTGGCTCACTGGAGGAAGAACACAGAATTGCAGAATGCCATTCTTTGACTCTGCCACTGACTTCCAGTCTGTTGCTGTAGCAGGTATTTAATCAGTGTTTTCTTAGCTTACTACTTGCTGAAATCAGTAGCATTATACAAATAAATAAAGGATCTTCTGCAAGGTTGATTATTTTTGCAGTTTAGTGCATGCACCTTACCCGTGCCCTTTCAGTGCTTTAAATCAAGACTGTAAAAGGTTTGGTATCACTGCAACTACTTCACAGTATGATTCATCACACTGTATCCATCTAATAATTTAAATGTTTAGTCTACTTAATTGCTTAGGTTATACATATGGTAAGTCGAAAGTCTCTAATATTTCCATACCACCACCAGTAGACATTCTTCCCAGGTAGGATAAATTACCATCTGGAGATGCCTCTCTCTTCCAGTGTCTACAGAAAGGGACTAGACAATTAACTGAAACTAAACATGTAACCTTTAAACATCATATGAGATAAATCCCATGCTCAGGTGAGAGGAAATAGCCCTGCTGTTTTGGGTGCTTTTTGTTAATACATTTGGGATTTATTTTGTTTTTATGGTTCTAGACCATGCTGATCATGGCAGATAAGGCTTTCCATAGTCCCAGAGGTGGATTTATATCCCCGTTCTGCATAAAGAAAATTTTGTTCCCTGGCTTACTCACAAGGTGAGCTTCAGCAGTTGGGTAGGAGGGACTCTGTGCCTTTCCTCTAGAGCTGAGATGATAAGGATTTAATTTTGAATAAGTATCTTATCCTTCTGAAGGGATTCAGCACACAACTTCAAAGTCAAACCAGTTGCAAATGACTTTGCTACCAAAGAATTCAGTGCAAGATAACTGCTCTTTCATGGACCTGAAGATCTCATTATTTAGCAAAGAAGATTGTGTGCATATCAGATATCTGCAGAGCCTAGAAATTCATCTTTGTTTTGACCTGTTATCCCTATTAATAGGAAAGTCTGCAGAGATATCTTTTGACTCTGAGAACCGCCTTGGATATGAGGAAGAGCATACTGGAGTCTAACCATCACTGACATTGTTATGTATAACTCAGAATATTGTTGTTCTTATCTTTGTCACAGATCTGACCAGGAAAGGAAAATGCTACAAGGTAAGTCAATCTCAGCCTGAAAGGCCATGGGATCATTAAGAAAGGTTGCATTAGGTTTGCTGATCAATAAATTCAGAAACCTCCCTGGGGCAAGTGATAGAATATATCTCAACTGTACCTGGAGAGCGGAGATTATGAAATTACTCAAACCTCTTCATGTTAGAATAGACCAAAGTTTTCCTTATCTTTCAGCCCATTTATTCCATTTTTTCATTTCCTTACAGGTAATTGTGGTGTCAACAGGGCATTCTGTTTGCCTCGTCTAGAACTGTTATAAGCCAAAGCCCAGTCAGACTTTAATGTATCAAAACAGCTCCCCTTTCTGACCATCTCATTTATTTGCAGAGGAGTATGGAATAGCATAGCTTGGTGTTCTGAGCTGTGGGCAACCTCAAACTGAAGACAGGCAGTATAATCTCAGCCTCCCTGAGATAAATGACGAAGCCGCTCGAGGTTGCTGGAGTGTGGAATTTCACCAGAAGTTCTTGCAGGACTGCACAGCACTGGTAGGGAGCATAGAGACCCTGAAATGTAATGAAGAAATAAGTTTTTCTTAGGGCAAGAACTCTATCTTACGGGTTTCCAGAGGCTGAAAGCATTGCCTGCTCCAACACCCTAATTCATAAGGTCGCTACGGGTAAAAAAAACCTGTGAAATAAAACTTACCAATTTTCTTACACCATCTATCTCCCTCTGTTAGGACTTGCATAGCAGCTTTATACCTTTTGCTTTCCTAATAACGTAACTCAACACTATCATTTCTAAGAAGTCCAACTTGTCTCTTGGATTTAGTCATAATTAATGTGTTGGCTCCTGTTTTCATTATCTTATATTAATTTTTAGTACACTTCTTTCATTTTATTGTATTTAAACCTTAAATCAATAAAAAGCATAAATGCTGTGTCTTTTGAGATTGGACGAGCTGTCCAATTTTACTATCCTCTTTCACAAAGAGATCTAAAACATAAGCTATTACCACCATTATAGCTGTAAGAAAATTTTATTTTTTGTTTTTATGGTGTGGTATGTTCCTCATTTGGAGAGCCGCTATTAACAAAATTCATTGTGGTAATGTGGATTGACAAGCTTCATTTTGTCGTATTAAATTTAATTATATAAAAACTAATTTGTCCCACTGAAACTCTAGGGATAACATAAAGTACTTTTAACTTTTATGTTTGCTGTAACTCTTGATGAAACATAAAAGTTAACAGTTTAAGTAGACCTTTTATTTCTTTAAAGAAATATTACAGCTCACAAGAATTTTGTGAGCTATTTGTGTGGGCAGGAACAAGTGGACACATCTTAGAAGTGCAGAAACCAACTGATTTTGGAGAGGAAAAAAAGCAAGTTGCATGCTTTACCAAATACACTAACCAGTCATTTTTTTGGTTAAAAGTCAATCAACAGCTATTGCAAAATAAGACTGATTGAGAAAAAGTGTCTAAAATAGAACTCCTGACGTCACTTGACAATCTGCACTTGTTTTGCTATTCAGATATAATTGAACATTGTGAAATATTAAGGAGAAGTTTTTCCAGTTAGGAATCCAGAACAGCTGTTTGGGCAAATATTTCACAGTCCAATAGGATGGGAGAATGTCCCCTGGAATACCCAGTGCTTTTGGTGAAATTTTGAAATGTCATTGGTGAAAAATAGGGGGCTTTCTGTGAAGCAATGGGTAAGTTACAAGCAGTTTAGTACCTCAAGGTGCAGTATAGATTTGTCCTCTCAAATCAGTTCATTCAATAGAGTGTAGAGTGAGGTGCAAAACTCATATTTGAATTCAAAGTAGAACATTACAAGTTATGTAAAATTTCAGACAAGAATTTGGGTCAGTTTAGGAAACAGACTCCGCGTATAGGTCTGAATTCAATTTAAATCTTCCTCAAAGTTAGGGATTTTTGATGACTGTATTTTGCTTATGGTCTGTCTGAATCAGACAGGAGCTAACAGAAGTGCTTCCCAGGCAGAAGAGTTATGGCTGAACAACAGAGTACACCTCTGAAGTTGAAAACCTTATAAATATCTCCTAATTTAGCGTTCAAGACACTCTAAGGATGTATGTATCTAGCTGACAGCCGAAGCAGTGTGCTACTGTCTCTAAGCATTGCTGATGACAAAAGTGCTGACATTCTTTAATATTTCAACAATAGTTTCCCCCAAACTCACAACATTTATTATACTTGATATATCTCTAGATGATACTTGAGGCCCTGCCTCCAAATAATTAAAGACTGAAAGGTCTTTGGTGCCTGGCAGTTAACGAAAGCTGACAGGCAGTAGTGTGGAGTGGTGAAAAAGCTGTGGGAAGTTCTTCCCCAGATCTGCTTGCTCTGTTCATTCTCTTGAACACTGCCATTCAACCAGCAGTTCATGAGCAAGGCATTGATTTATATATTTAGGAAAAAAAATACTCCTTTTTCTTTCAATGGAGCATGAGTGATAATCCTTGAAAATGTTTGCATACGCAGGAAGCTGCCCCACAATAAGCAGCTATGCTACTCCAAGCTTTGTTTCGATTACCAGTTCTTTTTGAATTTACTTATTAAGTAGTAGGAAATTTTTTTTATCCTAATTTAATAGGTGATTGGAGTGCTTTAAGTACTCTGGTTTTAAAGGTTTACCTGCAGGAAATTCAGACTTATGTTTAATCCCATCTTGTAGGAAGCTAATTATTTACCGTGTCTAGCTATGTCTCCTATACAGTGCAGGGTAAACTATCATTCTGAAAATTTTCTGTGAAGAAGTCAAATTTTTTTGAGATTGGGGAGGAAGAAAAAGTCCTTTTTTAGATATGGCCTAACCATGTCTATATCATTCCTTCCAGTTACTTCCAGATCTCTAGGAAGAGGACAAAACTCTTCTTGACAGATCCTATGAAAAATCCATGGACAGTCAATCAGGTAAATAGAATTTAAGTTTCCTGAGCTGTGTCCAGCCTCCTTTTTTCTTCTCCCCCAAGCTAAATGGTGTTACTAGCTTTCTCAGCAGTGTGACTTGCTGCTGGGTTTTTTTGAAATATCATGGTGCTAATAAGTGACTTCCTCTGTATTTGGTCGCAGAATTTAGGCTTTCATGTAAACAGTGCAACCTAGATAAAGTAACTGCTCCTCATCTCCACATCTTCATAAGCTACTCATATGTTCCTTTCTATCCCCAATGGAAAGTGTTAGCAGACTGGAGGTGAGAAGGAGCATGAGGCAGAAAGTAAGATTTGTGACTTCCAATAGAATATGTTGGAGGGTCATATGAGTGTACATGTATTCTATCTTCATTTGCCTGGCATATAGCTGTCAAAGATAATACCTTTCTTTTGAAATATTATATTGTAGTCCATGTATTGCTGTGGGTGTGAACAATGAGGAAGTATACAGAAAGTGGAAAGGGGGACAGGCCACTTGGGAGGAATATAGGAACGTTGTCAGAGTATGCAGGGATGCGACAAGGAAGGCTAAG
>NW_020450993.1:336092-437896 GCF_003343035.1 Apteryx rowi
TACTGCGTCCAGTGCTGGGCTCCCCAGTACAAGAGGGATGTGGCACTACTGGAGCAAGTCCAGCGAAGGGCCACAAAGATGATTAGGGGACTGGAGCATCTCTCTTATGAGGAAAGACTGAGAGACCTGGACCTGTTTAGCCTGGAGAAGAGAAGGCTGAGAGGGGATCTTATCAACGTGTACAAGTATCTGAAGGGAGGGTGTCGAGAGGATGGGACCAGACTCTTTTCAGTGGTGCCCAGTGACAGGACGCGAGGCAACAGGCACAAACTGAAACACAAGAAGTTCCATCTGAACATGAGGAAAAACTTTTTCACTGTGAGGGTGACAGAGCACTGGAACAGGTTGCCCAGAGAGATTGTGGAGTCTCCTTCTCTGGAGATATTCAAAACCTACCTGGACACGATCCTGTACAACATGCTGTAGGTGACCCTGCTTGAGCAGTGGGGTTGGACTAGATGATCTCCAGAGGTCCCTTCCAACCTCAACCATTCTGTGATTCTGTGATTCTGTGAATGATGCCATGTTGCATGCAACACCTTTGCATTTACACTGACTTGCACTGCTCTGGTAAAGAAGCATTAAACCGTGAAGGCCCATTCTTACAGGAATCATATGAATTCTGCCCATGTCCATGTCTTCTTGCCATTGGAGCAGGGTGTTAGCTTGGGGAGCAGCAGAATATTTGCATATATCAGCAAGAGCCGCTGCAGTGGACTTATGCTCCGTATTGTTATAGGAATCCAACGTTGACCAAGATAGCCCAGTTAGAGAGAAAAGGTTGCTTGAAAGGGCCTCAGGCATTTTCTTCTTGAGTAGCTAAGTGTGCAGAAGGTCTGATTTATCAGCATCTGTCTCCTTTTTGCTTTGGTTTTAATTAAGAAAATGGTGTTCAGGCATTCACAGTGCCACAGAGATAATATTGATGGCTGTGCCTAAGGTTTGTGTGGTTGGTAGTTACAATTCTGTATGTTATCCTTTGACAGATGACACTACTTTCCCGTCACAAAATATGCTAAGAGCACTACACACAGGAATCCTCAGCCTTGAGTCTTACTGTATTATCAGATATGGTCACATTTGTTTCAAACATGAGAAATTAATATTCTATAGTAAAATGCTGACTCCAAAAATAGTGAAAATAACCTTCAAAAGTAGTAATGATACTAATACTTCCAGGGAGGGAAAAGAAGGATCATAGATTATCAAATTAATTGTTATGGCTTAATCCTTGTTGAACAGATTGGATTTTTAGTAGTAAAATGAGTTAATGACTGCTGATGATTATCTTAATTCTTTTTGATAAATGAATAGAAGACCAGCTAAGATTAATGAGAACAGATGTGCTTACTCTTAAGATTAATATTTCAGTTTGTCCTGGAGTCATATAAAGAATGGATAGCTCCATCTATTCATCCATCCATATAAAATATAATGAAGTGACCGCAGCATGCAGAAAAGTTGAGGCCTTTCAGAGCTGGGCATGAGGAACAGTCCACTGTAAGAAATCAGGATTATTGTCAGACCCTAAAAGGTAACCCCTGAGATCATGTGTACTAAGATGTAGTATTTGTGCTGGGCTGCCTCTATTTAGTGTATAACTGTCCCCCTGGCAAGCTCTGGCCACCTTCATAGCCATTTAAATGACCGCTGGATTAAGTCTGTTCTTTCACAAGAAATTATGCCTGTTTACATAACAGACAAAACCCAACATTTCTGAAACAGTAATGGTGCAAAGGACGCTCTCTTTTGCAGGTAGGTCAGCAGAGGTGTCCTTGTTCTGTTCCTGTGATGCAGCCCCCTCCTAGCTCTCTGCCTGCAGCTTCCCCTGGAGTTCTCACTTTGTCACACACAGTTCTGCTTTTTCACCTGAGTCCCTCAAAAGAAATGCCCTAGGAGTGCCACACCTCTGCAGAGGTGACTTGTTCATTAGCTTTCTCTCCGGTGCAGCAGCTTTGCTGTACTAAAGGAATTTTTGTAAAAGTTCCTATCCAGGAGCCTCTGAAAAGAAAGATTTACCTGCCTATTTGAGGTGCCTTGAGTGCAGCACTGCTGCAGCTGAAGCCTGAGGAAATGTAACCAAGCCAGCTTTAAGTTACTATATTTTTGTGTCTCATACAAAAACAAAACAGCTTTCTGTTTATGAAGTTCAGCTGTCATGCAAGCTATAAAAATGTGCAGATAATACCAGAAGTTTATCCATTGGTTCCCTCTTTCCCAATAGGATTCCTCTCTTGGCTTTCGCCAACCCTACTCCTTTTCCTCCCAAGACCTCCCCTCTGATCCCTCAGCTTAACCTCTGGCTTTGTGCAGCTAAATGAAGTTCCAGTGCCTCCGTATGACTTATTTTTAAAGAGCTGTGCATTATCTGAGGTGTGACTTCATATGCTTGCAAAAAGACATTTATCCATCCGCTGATGTTGATGGAGAAGTGAGTAGATCAGGTGCCTGGTGGTGAAGATGTGGCCCAAGGAAAGAAGTGTGCAGCCTGTCAGGAAACACTATTATATGCGTGTGCAACAGCAAAAGGTGCTAAACATGGAGTAATCACCTACATGCTGTGGCAGCTAATGTCTTGATGGGAAGGGAAAACAGCATAACTGTGTTGGCATGGTACAAATCCAAAGCTAACTCAGGCATGCCTATGCAAGCTGTCTTTGTACGGGTGCTCTGAAAACGAGCTCCTTAGAAAGGCCCCAGCACCACAGGGAGTACCTGGTACAGTGACTGCCTGGTTACTTTAACCCTGAGCAGCACACCTTCACCCTGAGCCACATATTGGGGGCCCACAGGTTCCTCTTTGTGGTGGTCTGCTATGTTTCACTGGGTTGTTTTTCGTTTTTATATTTTGATTAAATAGAATGAAGGAGTTGAGAAGACCTGTGTGGCAGGAAAGGGAGAGATTGCTTCTTTCTTGGCAAGCAGAGAGCCTGTGGGCCAAGTGCGGAGCCGGGGAATGCAATGAAGGGCAGGACACAGCGGACCACAGTACTGATGGCAGCAACGTCCTAGGGGCTGCGGGGACAGAGCAGAGCTCACTGCCTCTCAGAAAATATTTGAGGTTACCAAAACCAAGAGTGGGAGCAATGACCTGTCTTCAAGGATGGTGAAAAAAGGAGCTCTGTAGCCACCTTTTCTGTCTATTCTGTCTTTCCTAGTCCCTTTGGACTTTCCCTGCTTAAGAAGTTAAATATTCTAGTTCATATTCTGATAAAATCTGGCATTTTTTAAGTTTAAAAGTCTTTTGATATTCTTTGGGGATCTCACTGATGTGAGGTCCTGTCACTCTGCTCTATGACAAGACCATCAGATTTCAGGTGTGGTATTTTCAGCTAAAAATAGCATATATTATGATCATCAGTAGCTGTATAGCACCAGATATTAATTATCATAATATGTAGAAATTTAGGGATAGAAATATATTCCCTGAATTGTTAATCTTCACTGTATATTAGAAATACACGGATGAGTGGGCCAGACTTGTAAATCTGTTTTGTAAATCTATAGCATAGGGAGTAAATGCAAACTAATAAGAACATATGGTTAAAGTGCTAATCAGATTAAAGGATTTGAAAATATTGACAAATTTTATTCATTTAATTTGGGAATCTGTATTATGAAATGATATTTAAGTGAGATATGTTTGATTGGCAGTGGAAAAAAAAATCACATCATAAGCTGAAGGAATGGCAAAGAGACATGCACTACCTTACAGAATGCTTAACAGTAGGAGAGGCATATAATCATTACTAATTATGTTGTGAGGCTGCAGAAAATGAGGTTGGAGATGGGATTTGAAGATCAAAACAACACAGTCTCCATGATCTCACCTGGAGGAGTAGTCTACAAGTGGGAATCTGAAAGACCTCTCTCTAAAATGATTAACATATTAAATATCTAAGAAAGCACTTAGCAATAGTCTGCTTAGAAAACTATTACAAACCCATAGAGCTGTGTCTTATCTTGTTTCCTGTGCATTTACATGAAAATGGGAAAAGGAGAAACATTTGTAAAGCTTTTAGTGAAAGAATGCTTGGTGGTGTTTCTAAAGGATTTTCTAATATGCTGTCTAATATATGACCTGCCATTTAGAGCAATTGCTTTCCTGACTATGAGTAGAAGGACTTTATAAAGGATAAGAGAAATAAAAATGATGCCTAAACTATAAGCTTGAGATACAAGAATAAAAATAGCCTGTAGTACCTATGCATAGATAAGGCCACAGTTTCTCTTCTGCTGTAGTTCTTCATATGCTTTTAGGTGATTTTAGCCAGAATATTTCCCTCTGAGTTATAGCTCAGTGAACTGTGATTAAGGATAAGGTGCAATGTCACGTCTTTTAATGTGTGCGAATGAGAGGATAGTTAAATATGTATTGTTCAAGGCCTAGGGGATCTTTCTTCTGAAGTTTGCTTTGTGACAACTGCTAGAAGAGTAGCTGCTGACAATAATATTATAAAGAATAAATATACCTTTTGGTGTTTACCCTGGGCTAGTATATGACTGCTCATGAATGGAAGGAAGTAAGAGAAACTTAAAGCAGGATGCAAAGCACACAGAAGTAAACAAAGTCACTTCTTTTCCCACTCTGTTGTAGTGATAGCATGCAGAATGAGCAGTGTCATTATTTCAGTCCCTGAGTTGTTGGTCAGAAGAGAGCTGACATGCATACTCAGGTGAGTGAGAACAGCAGAGACACATTTCAAACTCTGTTACTTGCTACTGCAGAGCTTTTCACGTCCTGCCCTCAGGACTTCACTCCTTTTTTAACTGTGTGTGACTCAAAAGCTGATGAGCATATAGGCCAAAAAAAGTGAACTTTGCGGTATAAAGGCATAGAGAAAGTAAAAAAGAATCCCCTTCTTTGCAGGGGAACTCGTCATTGCCCAAAACACATGGCATGCAAATAAATACAAGCATATTGAAACATGGGTGGGCTGGAAAGAAGTGGGTGCAACACAAGGAATCTGTTGCTTGTATCGAGAGCTAATGTCAGTGACCTAAATTATGTTGGCCCAGTGAAGCTCTAACTTTGTTTGAAAACAATGGCCCTGAAGCAGAGAGCTTCAGTGAAGTCTCTGTGACCGTTGTTTCCCTCTACTCTTTGAACGTGGAAAATGTTTGAAGCTGGAATGTCTCATATTTTAGACAAAACTTCCATTTATTGATCACCAGTCTGGATCTGTCCAGGATTTTACTTCCTGAGCTACAAAGGCAAGACTCTGGTCCTCATGCCTTTTTGGACATTCAACTTACTGAGATGAAAATGTGTCACCAAGATGGAAAACGAAGCACTTAATAAAATTAACTCCCTTTTTATTTCTCCTCTACGAAGTATTTAGCTCATTACAAATAGCTGCAGAATGATTTTATTGTAGATACTTTGAGAAATATGGTTATTGCTTGCAATTTACTGTTTATTAATTATTTTATTGAAAGTTCTCTAATGAAAAGCATGTGTCCTTTTCTAGCTCTAGTCGCTCAGATAAAGCAGATAACAATAAAATAAGTTTTAATGGAAAGTATAGAATCCAATAAGTCAAGTGTACTTTACCACTAAAACAATGAGATAAAGACTAGCTGAGATAAACATTCACCATGTTATCATTATGGTATGCCCAGAAGGACCAAAAAGATGAAACAACACTATCTGTTTACAGCTGAATTTTCTATTATTAGAGGAAGAATTGGGGTGACCCCAAGGTCACAATAAAAAGAGGCAACAGGAAAAAAAGTTAGTCTGCTCCTTCTATTACTCAGGCGTAGCTCTTTCAGAGCCTACAGAAATTTCTCCCTTATTTGTATGCTTTTAAGGTGTAAACCTTACCCTCAGGATCACAATGAAAATGTGCGGTATTACAGAAGGGAAAATCCTCATTCTGTCCCTTAAAATACCCCAGTCAACCTTTAGCTAATCTCATAGGACACTAAATAAAAAGACTCTCTTATTTTCTTGTGCCCAACTTACCCCCAATTTATTAAGGTGTAAACATGTGAGGAGCTGTGACCCTGTACAAGGGTTAGATTCTCTCCAGAGGATCAAGAATTTGGACTTCTTCGTGCTCAGCTGTTTTCCAGTGTTCAGTATCTGCCTGTTTTCCTCTTGCCTTGTTTTCTGTATTTATGACTAATAATGAGCTCTTCAATTATACTGACTTAGTCAGAGCATAATTCCAGTGACTTAAATGGAACTGGCAGGTACTCCTAATATACAAATGTGTAAGTGATCATCAGATCAAAATCAAAAGCCTCGCACCATACATGACTGGTTAAGGCAGGCATAAATTTTCCTTTTTAATCTGAAGCACATAATAAACTCCCTTTCAATCAAGGTCTGCCTAAGGTTCTAGTGGTAAATTCCAGGGAGACTAGAGAACGAAAAAAGTGAGATTTACACCTCTCTAAAAGCATTTAGTGCCACCTGAGATAACTCTGTTGGAGAGTTGCCTTTTTGTCTTTTTCCTTCATGTAGGCGTTTCAATACTAGCATATTAATGTTCCATGTTGAATAGAGTTTTTGTTTTCTTCTCCGTAATTCAAGCATTTATTTGAGAGCAGGGTATATTCTGTTTTTTTAGGCTGTCTCTTACACTATTCTAAGTATGAATTTAGCTTTATATTTTTCAGAATATGACCTGCCACATAGTCTACCCTAACAGGAAGCTGTAGTACTACTTGTTCTCAAGGTGAAACAGTATGGAAACCCAGTCAGAAATCCAGAGTAAGTCTTAGACATCACATAGGTAACACCATTGGTGTTGAAATTTTTCTAATAAGATTAGTTTAAAGAACCAGTTGTAAGACTAACTTTCTCAAAAATATCTTGAAACACTGAAGATCAAGGAATAGATTCAATAAAGGATATTGATGGTAAAGAATTACTGAGGAAGAGTTGAGAAGCCGAGATGCAAAACTATAATCCAGCACCTATCGACCTGTCCTCAAATCCTACTGATCTTGCAGACACCTCTGTGATGTTCTCAAAAATTCCCTGGGTGCCTAAGGTGGAATCTGCTCCTAGTCTGAGCAGCACAGCGCAGTCTCCCACCTAAATCAGGACTCCAAAATTAAGCATTCCTCCACAAAAGTTGTAGCAGGTGTTTACTTTGGTAGGAAGACACAAAACAAATGCAAAGAAAAAAGGTGTTACGGACTCAGTCCCTTTCGGAATACATACATGGCTTCTTTGAAAAACAACAATAAAATTGCAAAGCAAAGGAAAGGAAGAACAAGGTGATGGTGTTCATACGTATTTTCTTGCAATTCCCAGGAGCTAGCACATTAACAGGAAACGAGAAACCTAAGTTCAGATACCTCTTCGACCTGAGGAAGTTAAACCTACATTTCTCACATTCCCAGAGGCAGCTAATTGAGCTATAAACTACTTTAGACTAAGATGAAGAAGGTAGAGATCATTACTTTTCTCAATGCCCAGTCAGTAATTTACCTTCACCTTTTTGTTTTCCCTTGCTGGTTGCCCACATGAACCGCAACTGCTCATAGGATGTCTTATTTATTTTCAGTCATGCTTGGTCTATGGTTATTTCTATTCTCAATGTATTCTTGAGAGAATTTTGATTTCCTGGGACCTGGATATTAAAGATTCAGTTCCTTTTATGTACAATGCTATCCTGACACTTATCTCACCAGAATAGTTTGCGTATTCTTAGGCGATAGGTGAAGACTTCAGCCTTGGTGCCTGACCAACCTGACAGTGTTAGATGTGAAAACCTGTAAAACTCTCTTTCATAGTTTATTCTCAGATTCTTTCTAGTCTTTTCCTTGAAAACCAGTAGATAACTGAATTGTTTGATACTCTCACTCTTTATTTTTGTCAAGTTCAAAATTCACCTGCTTTATTTTCATGTTGAGGAGCTGCTCTCTGCTGTGCCATTTGGTCCCTTTCTCATGGCACACATCTAAGCTGCAGTGCTGAAACTTTCATTGCATGTGCTGAACATGATTTGAAGGACTGATAGTGATTTTTGAAAGTCCTTTTTAGTGGTTTATTATTGATGGTTTTCTGTCCTTGAGCATCCTAGTCAAACTTTCCACAGCTGAACACTTGCAATACATTTCTTCTCAAAATGGGCTCACTTTGCTCAAGTCACGCTGATGCAAAATCTTTCACCTGTTTTTTTCATATAAGCAATGTTCTAGGCCCTATCTTTGTCATTAAAAGGCACACTTCTCTCATCATTTTTGCTAAATATTTTTAGAATTGGATAAAGCATTAGTATCCCCTTGATGCTTACAGGGTGGTTGAATGATCTTCAGGTCATTATGCCTGTACGGTGTAAAGAGGAGGTCCAGTGTCATGGAAACTGTTCACACATATCTGAGAAGCCTGGATGAAATTACATTGGATTACCTGCAGATCTGTAATAATCTATGAACTAATTAAGGTATGGGCACCTACTGTATTGGTTTTACTGTTTTTAGAGTTTGGTCAGAGTATTTTGGAAATTAGCAAGTATGCCTTAGATGATTATTGCAGTTAGTCATAATTTTAGATAGTTTTGATATCATTCTATCTAATTTTAAATTAATTTTCCTGTCTTACTCTAACAGGTATGTTTTGGTCATGAAAATGAGAAAGGAGAATGCATAAGCCAAGGGGAGAACTTCAGCTGTAGCTCATAATCAACCATAAAACTCAGGTCCATAGAAAACCAGTGAATTTTCTATTGGTCTGCTGCTCACAGAACTACCCAAGCCAGTCTGGCTATACWTTTTGATTGTGTTTTATGATTTGTGTTTTTGTGCCATGCAATGTGTGTGTTAGATTTGCAAGTGGTAAATTCGGTAAATTAAATAGAAATGGTAAACAGCATTCATTAATGCTTAGCTTTTTTTAAAAAAAAAAAAGTTCACTAAAGAAACCCACTAGCTTTATCAAAACTGCTTGAACTTTCTGTGCATGTATTATGCTTGAGGGTTTTTTTTATGTTTTACTCTGTCCTAGGGGTATTGTGGCATTCTGTAGTTACAGTGTGGCTTTGATGGATTGCAGTTTTACAATTTTCTCTCCTGTAACTCTGAAGAATTCAAATTTTCCACTTATGATCAATTCCATTATAATCATTATAATCTTATCAATGTCCCATCCTAAATAACACCTTTGCTATGTGCATTTCCTGAGGGACTGGACTTTGTTTTGCCATTTGTCACGCTACGAAGGTTTGATAGTAACGACTGAAACAGTAATGTAATAAAAAATATATGTTTACTTCTTCATGCAAGCTCTTAGATTAGTAACATCCATTGAAATAATGCGATTACTAATTTAGAGAGGATAGCCTGAAAAAGGATAGCCCAAAATCATCGATTACTGATTCAGAAAGGATAGCCCAAAATAATGCGATTACTGATTTAGAAAAGATAACCCGAAACCATCAGTTACTGCGCTAGTAATTGGAAGGACTGCTTATCCCTACTTGAAAGCTTTCTTGTTCACTCTCCTAGTGAGAGGACTCTCGACCTCGAGGAGTTACCTTAACCCAGCGTACCAGGAAAAGGGGAGGTGGGGGATACTCACAGTCCAGCTGGAGAGGATGGTCAGGTCACGTTCCCGTCCCTGCTCAAACTCTCCTAGCTGCCAAGTCTCTTTTTATATGACTGGGGCTCTGGGCAAACRCTGYTTTTGCTGACCTCTGCGAGTTTCATTACAACAGGACTGTTCGTCTGCTTGGAAGGACCCTGCTGGCGAGGCAAGACCACAACACCTCCGTATCGTTTCTCCCCTCCCTGCAGGTCCATGCAGATTCCTTGGCCTTGTCAGGTGGCAGAGTTCTTTAATCCTGTTAACTCTTCTAGTCTGCAGCCTTGAGCATATCAGTTGGCAGACTTTCTCAGTCCTGTTAACTCTTCACTCGCTCGACACCATTATAATTATTATTCCTCCCCTGTACCTGTCTATCCCTCCCTATTCTTATTTTTTAATATCAGATGTTTGCAGGAGTTTGAAGCAAGGTAATTGAGGATTAAAATAAAAAGAAAATGCAATGTTGGAGCTTGATTTCTCCTTCCCTTCAACTTAAACACATCCTAAAAGAGAACTGTAATGTACTACTGTACTGTAAACACTCTAATAGGAAGCTATTCATTATAGCACTTATGGTGCAAAATGTATGTGTTTTCTAGTCTTAAGACAGTGTTATGTTGCTAAACCATAGCCCAAAATGGCTAGTTTTAGAGAGTAGCTCCTCTTGGCCTCCTGAGCTATGGAGCTAAGAACATTAATCCAGGAAGTTCTCTTTGATTTTTCTGATAATTTTGAAATAGTGACTTACAAAGCACTAGAGTGTTTCTTCAGGGTTAAAGTGGAGGTCTAGTTCTTGACAGTGTCAATTAATCCTTAGACAAAAAACCCTAACCCCCTGCCCAGAACAACTGCAGAACAACAACTGAAAAAAAGAAACAAAAAAAAGGGCTTTAACATTTCCTTGTTATCTAGAAGGCCAAGGTTTCTTAATTTTTATGTTATGTTTCTGTTCGTCTCAAATTAGAAATTAATATAGCCTTTTTGCTAGTGATAGTTGTCGAAACAGGTTGCTATGGAATCAATTCAAATTTTAAAAGTAATCATGATCAGTTGTAGAATTTATTTTATTCTCCCAACTGAACTTTCTAAGAATGGAGTTCTTGAACATAAATTATTAATATCAGTCTTGGTATTATTATCCAGAGTAGCAATGTCTATGGAAATAATTTTATAATTAAATTTAGCACAAGCTAGCACTCCCTCAGAGAGTAACTATATATTTATATATAGACAGGGATTTATTATAATCATAATAGTTTGTTTCACCTAAATAGCCTCATCACATCCAGAAATAAAAGAAAAGATGACTGTGGAAGATGGTTTTTACCTTTATCTTTTTTGACCAAGGATCACTTTGATTCAAGAACGTGATTGATAAGGACAGGGCCAAGAAAGGATGACTATTTCCACGACAATGATTCTCCGTAAATACTTGTTTGGTGAAAGCAGTTTAAAGGAACATTTTTAAATGAAGCTTGGCCTGAAATATGAGTTGCATAAGAGCAAACTCTTATTAAGCCTAAACCAGTGGACATACCTGTTTGGTCTTAGTTTTGTGTTTGGTTTTGCTGAAATGGGAAAATAGGTGGTACTGTTCCCATTGAGGGTGGCAGAGTACTGGAACAGGTTGCCCAGAGAGGTTGTGGAGTCTCCTTGTCTGGAGATTTTCAAAACCCGCCTGGACGCGATCCTGTGCAACGTGCTCTAGGTGACCCTGCTTGAGCAGGGGGGTTGGACTAGATGATCTCCAGAGGTCCCTTTCAACCTCAACCATTCTGTGTGATTCTGTGTGATTTGAAGGACTTAAATTCCAGGTTCAGATCCTCTCTTCCAATATATTAAATGGGAAGGAGAGTTTACCTTTCTGTAAAATGCTTTGTGATCAGCTGATAAAAGGAACAAGCAAAATTGCTGTGCTGATTAATGAATATAACAGTGGCAAAGGGACTGGAAAGTAATATAGAATAGAAACAGTAGTAAAGAAAAAAGTCTCAAACAAGGTGCACAAGAAAGACCTTTAGAAATGTCCCTGATGACTTCAAAACGTTTAGGTTTTGAGGTTTACATTATGAATGTAATTATTGTGGTGCTTGAGAAAGAGGTTGAGGCTTCCAGGTCCTCTCACTAAGAACCTGCAGGATGTGTCTCCTGCTCAATAGAAAAGGCTGTGCTCTTCCTGGTAAATCCTTTCTAGGATAGTATATTGGAGCATTAGTATCAGGAAAGCTAGTGGTGTCAATAAAACAAGGACCAAATGGATTATAATGGATTATATGAGCTCAGCCAACAGATGCAGCAGTTTGTACAAAAGGGCACAAAGAACGGGTCCTCATCTCAGTTCAGACCAGCACACATGTCCTTGGGTACAGTGGTGACACACCACAGAGCACGACTCCCAGCGGCTGTTCAAGCCACTGTCCCCATCATGTTGGAGGCTTTGACCCAGACCAAGCTCCAGATGGCAGATGCAGCTCTGCAAGCCACAGGCTGCAGGGAGGGGTTGGGGCGGGCGATCTCCTTTACTGCAGGAGGTGTGCCATTGTTGAAGAGCAGTGTTGCCATGTAAAGAAGCTATGGGAGGAAGTTAGCAGGCTGCACAGCATCTGAGAGGTCGAGAGAGAGAAACAGGATCTTCTCGGAAACCCTACAGCTTCAAGAGTCCCCAACGGCAGTGGAGACACAGGCCGAGTCTGTGTCTGGTGGAGCAGTAAGTGGAAACTGCAAGTGGAAACTGCAAGGAAGGCTCCTCCTGAGGAGGAGCTGGGTGTGCTGTCAAGCAAGGTGTCTGGGCCAACGGACTCTGAGCCACGTAGGAGCACCCGGAGGAAGCAGCGAGTGGTAGTAGTGAGTGTCTCCCTGCTGTGGGGGACAGAGGCACCCATCTGCTGACCTGACCTGTCATCTAGAGAGGTTGCTGCTTGCTGGGGGCTCAGATCCGGGATGTTGTGGAGAGCCTGCTGAGGCTTGTCCATCCCTCTGACTATTACCACCTGCTGCTCTTCCATGTGGGTACCAATGATACTGCCAAGGGCAACTTGGAAAGTATCAAAGGTGACAACAGAGCTCTGGGGGCAATGGTCAGGGATATGGGGGCCCAGGTGGTTTTCTCCTCAATCCTGCTAGCAAGAGGAAAGGGTGTGAGGAGGAGTGGACTGAAACTGCATGTCAACAACTGGATGCACAGCCGGTGTCAGCAACAGGATTTTGGTTTCTATGGCCATGGGACTCTGTTCAAAGATCGACATCTGCTTGGGAGAGATGGGATCCACATCGCTAAGCATGACAAAAGCACATTTGCCAATGGGCCGGCCAACCTGGTAAGGAGGGCTTTAAACTAGGAATGGCAGGGGAAGGAGAGAGTTACCAGCAGCCATGTGAGGGAGTGATGGATAGGGTTGACAAGCAAAGGCCCTTGGGTGATATGAACAAAAGGGAACGTAATCAACAAACAGGGCTTAAGTGAGGACACCTTAAGCATTTGCATGTAAGCAAGGAAGTGCCTACAAGACAGTATTATGGGGAAACCTCTCATATCCCTTCTGGGAAATTGGCACATTTGGATGCCTCTTTGAAGTGCCTGCAGCGTGGGGAATACACAGGAAGAATTAGAGATCTGTGTGCAGTTGCAGGGCTATTATCTTATTGGGGTCATGGAGACATGGTGGGATAGCTTGCATGACTGAGGTGCTGTGATAGATGGAAGGATACAGGGTCTTTAAGAAAGGTGAGGAGGAGGAGTTGTGCTTTATGTGAGAGAGCAGCTGGAATGTACGGAGCTCTGTTTGGGGTGGACAATGGGTTGGCTGAGAGTTTGTGGGTAAGGATGAAGGGGCAGACTAACGTGGGTGACACTGTTGTGGGTGTTTGCTACAGGCCACCTGATCAGGAAGAAGTAGATGAGAACTTCTACAGACAGCTGGAAGAAGCCTCATGTTCACAGGCCTTAGTCCTCTTGGGGGACTTTAACCACCCCAACATCAGCTGGAGGGACAACACAGCAAGGCACAAGCAATCCAGGAGCTTCCTGGAGAGCATCGATGAGAACTTTCTGACAGTGACACAGGTGACAGAGGAGCTAATGAGGAGAAGTGCTCTGATGGACCTTGTACTTATGAACAAGGAAGGGCTGTTTGGAGATGTGAAGGCTGGGGGCAGCCTTGACTGCAGTGACCATGAGATGGTGGAGTTCAGGATTCTGTGAGGAGAATGCAGGACAAAAAGCAGGATCACAACCCTGGACTTCAGGAGAGCAGACTTTGGCCTCTTCAGGGACCTGCTTGGAGGAATCCCATGGGATAGGGTCCTAGAAGGAAGAGCGATCCAAGAAAGCTGGTTAATATTCAGGGATCACCTTCTCAAGCTCAAGAGTGATCCATCCCAATAAGCAAGAAGCCAAGCAAAGGTGGCAGGAAGCCTGCATGGATGAGTAAGGAGCTCCAGCAAAACTCAAACAGAATGAAGTACATAGAAGGTGGAAGCAGGGACAGGTAACCTGTGAGGAATACAGGGACGTTGTCCAAGTATGAAGAGATGGGGCTAGGAAGGCCAAAGCCCGTCTGGAGTTTAATCTGGCAAGGGATGTCAAGGACAAAGAGAAGGGATTCTTTAAATACATCAGTAACAAAAGGAAGACTAAGGGAAATGTGGATCTGCTGCTGAATGGGACAGGGGTCCTGGWAACAAAGGATGCAGAAAAGGCTGAGGCACTGAATGCCTTCTTTGCCTCAGCCTTTACTGTTAAAACTGGCTCTCAGGAGTTCCAGGCCCTGGAGACCAGGGAGACAGTCTGGAGAAAGGAACTTTCCCTTGGTGGAGGAGGATCAGGTTAGGGATCACTTAATCAAACTGGACATACAGAAGTCCATGGGCCCTGATGGGATGCACTCACGAGTGCTGAGGGAGCTGGCTGGTGTCGTTGCAAGGTCACTCTTTCATATTTGAAAGGTGACGGCAATCAGAAGAGGTGCCTGAGGACTGGAAGAAAGCCAATGTCATTCCAGTCTTCAAAAAGGGCAAGAAGGAGGACCCAGGGAACTACAGGCCAGTCAGCCTCACCTCCATCTCTAGAAAGGTGATGGAACAGCTCATCCTGGATACCATTTCCAGGCACATAAGAAGGTGATCAGGAGTAGTCAGCATGGATTCACMAAGGGGAAATCATGTTTAACCAACCTGATAGCCTTCTATGATGGAATGACTGCCTGGGTAGATGAGGAGTGGATGAGCAGCGGATGTTGTCTCCCTTCAGCAAGGCTTTTGACACTGTCTCCCATAGCATCCTCATAGACAAGCTCAGGAAGTGTGGGTCAGATGAGTGGACAGTGAGGTGGATTGAGAACTGGCTGAATGGCAGAGATCAGAGGGTTGTGCTCAGCGGCACAGTCTAGTTGGAGGCCTGTAGCTAGCGGTGTCCCCCAGGGGTCAGTACTGGGTCCAATCCTGTTCAACTTCTTCATCAGTGACCTGGATGACAGGACAGAGTGCACCCTCAGCCAGTTTGCTGATGATACAGAACTGGGAGGAGTGGCCGATACCCCAGAGGGGAGGGCTGTGCTGCCATTCAGAGGGAGCTTGGCAGGCTGGAGAGCTGAGTGGAGAGGAACCTCCTGAAGTTCAGTAAGGGGAAGTGCGGACTCCTGCACCTAAGGAGGAATAATGGGAATGCACCAGTACAGGCTGGGGGGCTGACCTGCTGGAAAGCAGCTCTGCAGAGAAGGGTCTAGGAGTCCTGGTGGACACCAAGTTGACCATGAGCCAGTAATGTGCCCTTGTGGCCAAGAAGGCCAGTGGTATCCTGGGGTGCATCAGGAAGAGTGTTGCCAGCGGGTCGAGGGAGGTGATCCTGCCCCTCTACTCAGCCCTGGAGTGCTGTGTCCAGTTCTGGGCTCCCCAGTACAAGAGAGACATGGAGCTACTGGAGTGAGTCCAGCAAAGGGCCACTGAGATGATGAAGAGACTGGAGCATCTCTCCTATGAGGAAAGGCTGAGAGAGCTGGGCCTGTTCAGCCTAGAGAAGACAAGACTGAGTGAGGGGGGGATCTTATCAATGCATATAAGTATCTGAAGGAAAACTGTAAAGAGGATGGGGCCAGACTCTTCTCAGCGATGCCCAGCAGCAGGACGAGAGGCAACAGGCACAAACTGAAACACGGGAAGTTCCATCTGAATATGACCAAAAACTTTTTCACTGTGAGGGTGACAGAGCACTGGAACAGGTTGCCCCGAAAGGTTGTGGAGTCTCCATCCTTGGAGATATTCAAAAGCCATCTGGACAGGGTTCTGGGCAGTCTGCTGCAGGTGACCCTGCTTGAGCAGGGGGGTTGGACTAGATGGTCTCCAGAGGTCCCTTCCAACCTCCACTATTCTGTAATTCTTTGATAAGCTTTCTCCTGAGATGATCTTTCAGGAATCATGGAGTTGGACACTTCAAAAAGCAAACAAAGTCAGTCCCTCCCTTTTTGACTCCTTGTCTCCCTCCTACTTCCAAACCCTCCTCTTTGACTTATCTTTCACCCCTACTGCTTGGAGTAGCAGAACAGAGAGGTCTTCTTGGACAGATTAGAATGGGATGAGAAGGATTTCTTGCTTCTTTCCACTCTGACAGAAATCAGAATTTTCTCTCCTGGCTCAGAAAGCTATGAGGAAAAGAACCTTTGACCAACAGAGTCTTTTCCTTTCCCCTTTCTGAGTCACAAAGCAGTGTTGCTGCCTTTCTGGGAGGCTTTTCTGTTCCACCTTGAGTAACGCATTTGATTTTTTGAGAGGAAAATGAAGTGAAATTATACAGGCCAACCCTGAATCTAAATGATAAGTAGCCTTGAAAACTTCTAACACGGATAAATGCTTATAAAGGCTTCAATAAAAGTTAATGCTTCTGGTGTTTGGATTCTGATGGAAAAAATATGTAAAATGTCAGCCTTGTAATAAATGCACTAAAGGGCGAATGCCACATTTAAATAAATAAAGCCTTATGGCTGAAAACTAAAATCCATGAGTACATAATAAGAATGTATTAACCTGATGGGCCTTAACTGCTCTTGCTCCAAGGAATGTAAAGTAGGAGTATATCTGAAGAACTGGAGAGAGTTAAACCTGCACTAAATAAAAAAGAGCAGGTGAAATGAGATGTAGGACCCACAAGTTATTTGGACATCAGAAGCCAATTTCTTTTTTTTCCCAGCTGCAAATGGCTCTTTGTATAATGGCATTTCTCTTTTTATTTTGTGGCATGTTTAATATGCAGGGGTGACTGTTTTTGCAGTATTGTGATATCACTGGAAAATATTCAGATTTTCAGTCAAGCCATAACTTTAGCCAAGGTATGTGCAGTCAACTGATGATATAGAAAATATCATACTATATGTTAAAAGTTTATAACTACTCTGTACACCAGGATCACAATCCAGTTTCAGGACAAACTTTACAGTGAACAACTGATAAATGTAATTGTATTTAGGGATTGAGGCATAATCTACTAGCATTATTGCACTACTGTACATATATTATTACATTATCTAACAGCATGATGATGATGAATATCAAAACTACATTTTGAGACAGTATCTAAGGGACATTTAAATTTTCTGAACAGCATCTGTTTCACAGTCAGTTGACTATATGTTGCCTGTCATTAGTCAGTGCAAATGTCATCCCACTGAGGTATATCTATTTCACTACCACAGTTATTATGTGGAAAAGTTTCACAAAAGATATTGATTTCATTTGTCTAGCTGTTGGCTTAAGTTCATTTAATCGTCCCACTACCAACTGCATTTATAGCAAAAACTGAGGCATGAGGATGTAAGAACAGAGATGTATTTCCTGGCCTCGTAGAGGAGATATTGATGATCCTTCCTTCCTTTCCACATTATTCTCTCAGGTCACTGAAAATGCTGATGCCAGCATTCAGTGAGCCTTGCTAGCATAGCTAGGTGTCCAGTGGATGTCAGATGTTTGCAGTGTAGAGCTGCATCCTCCACAGAGATATCCTCCTCCTATTTCAAGCCTGGAGAGCTCTCTTTCATTCAGATCCTCAGGAACTTGTTCACAGACCTCCCATGTTTACATAGCTAATGTGAAAGGGCTTTTATTGTTGCTTAGTCCTTCAGCACAGTGTCCCTTGTCTTTAATTTTATTGTGAAGTATGGGGTGGTTGAGGGACTTTCTCTCCTTTCCCCTCACTCCTGACTCCCCCCCACCCAAACCCTTAAAAATTAAGCCTTTAGGGGGATAGTAAGGTAATGGTCCTTTTGAGACAGTCAGAGAGGTGGAGTTATGTGGAAAGCAAGCAAATGTGTTCACATAATACAATATGTGCTACAGTACCTTTACAGTTGTTGAAGTATATTACAAAGTATCCGGTAATAAAACATAAGGAGTTATGTATAATAGATGCCAGAAAAAAAGGAGTGCCTCATGGATTTTGAGAGTCTGCATTTCGGTACCAAATTAGCTACTTTTCCCTGAGTGCCATATAGTTGCCCACCCAGGCTGTGTGCTGTCTTAGGTGTTTCTGCTTTTTTCAGTGAAAGGAACTGGGCCACTTTTGACAGATTGCTCTCCCTCCTCCTCTCCCCTCCCCTTCTAAACTTCTAAACTGAGCTTTATGGCTTTTGTTGACTTTTGACCTGTTGATATGACACTGAAGCTCATAAGGTAGAGGAGATTTATTGTATTACACTGTGATTTGTCAATGTGTGATTTTTCATTCTATCAGTAGGTTACTTTATTGAGATCATAAAAGGAAAATCAGTTTTTCATTTCAACCTCCTACAGGTTCCCCCTTAATTTATTGAAAGAATTCTGCAAAGAGTAAAAGACATTCATTTCCAGTGTTTTTAGAATAAGAGAGTGTTCCAAGGATGGGGAAAAGTGTTTTACAATAGAGATGAAAGAAAAGGTAAGAAAATGGGAAATTGAATGCCCTCACAGCGTTTTATTGAATATGTTAAACTTTGATGAAGCACAAAGGCATTGCTTCGTGTCTTATGTCAGGAGGTAGGAAATTTTGAGGGACAAAGCAAAAGTCAAAGCAAAGTCATTATTTTTCCCCTTCTGATCCGCTGATGAGAGAAACATACAGTGGATGTTATTAAAAACTGAACATTATCCATTCACAGTAATTAAATCTACCATGGTGTTTTTCTGATATTCTTAGGCTTGGAAATAACAGGAAGAGTGCAGCAAAAATAAATGCTTAATGGTGCTATTTTGTGCCTAAATGAAGAGATTAAACTGTGGCTAGAAATGCCAGATGATTATGTGCCCATTAAATAAGCAATTTACTATGCAAATGTGCTATAGTTTAGTCACCTTCTTTGTAATGTAAAAGGTTCCCATACTGGTCCTCTTTCTGACGTTTTTATATTGACTTCTATTGGTAGGTGACATGTCAGTGATCTCAAAAGCAGAATGTAGATGGAAACSACTTGGGAGCAAGGGCTGTCATTTTACTGTGTTTGCATGACGCCTAATATAATGAGGCCGTTATTTTGGCTGGAGTTGCTGCTATAATTATCATAAATAGTATTCTGAGAGAGATTACCCTCTTCAATGTGTGTACACAGTCTAAATGAGAGGAAGTACACTGGGGAGCCAAGCAATTCTTTAGATTTTGGGAAGCTGAATTAAAGAATTGTTCTGATGTAGTGTCTGGGTACGAAGCAAAGTGTCAAAGGAAAACTAAAATGGCAAATACAGTCAGTGTTAGAAAAATATCTCCAGTAGACTTTGAAATGGAAACGTTTCTGAAAGCGTAGCCAGATGGAAGGAACTGCACGATGCTGATGTCTGCAGGACCTGAAGGAGACAGATGGCCAGCAACTTAAAAGGTTGTACACTTTCAAATATACATGGGACAGAAAGAAAGAGAATGAGAATCCARTGGACAAATCACACTTGATGATCATAAGTCTCCAACTTACTTGAAATGTCTGAGCTKTTTGAAAACACTTCCATTCAAACTAAAAACTTTCATGAGAGRACCCAAGGCTCACTAGACACAAAAGATGAATGGGAAGCTCAGCTGCCGGTCATGACACTGTGCATTTGCAGATGAAGATGACATGTTAAAAACAGAATTTTAATGGGGTCATACTTCAGAGACAGATGAAAACCTATTAACTGGAGATGGCCTGACCCTAGAGAAGTAAAACAGAATAGAAAGAATGCACAGGAGTCCCGAGGAGCAAGTGAAAATACTGAAAAATGCCTGAGAAGTACAAGCATCCGCATAGCCGCAAACATGAAGAGAAGTCACATAAATGACAAACAGATTATCTCACCCTCCAGTAAGGATGGAGAAGTAGGAACTTAGAAAAGATGAAGCAATAGCTATAGTGAGTATGAGTTAAATGACTTCTTAAATTCAAAATATGCAATGTACAATAGGGATAAAAATGTGTCCAGGAACAAAGGAAAGTGGAGTATGCAGCTTTTTATTTACTTGTGCTGATCTGTTAATTACTCTATCTCAGAAGAAAGGAAGTATATGCTTGTGTTAAAATAGGAATCAGTAATTGGCACTAGAGCATTGAAACTGGGTTTGGCTTTGGTATAAGGTGTAGAAAGTTAGGTAGGTGGTATGGTGAGAATGGATAAAGCTAAGACAGCCAAGATGTTTTAAAAAGATCCTGAGTATTTTGTTTAAATCATTTAAACAGATGCCACACAGAGTAAGATTACTGAAATGGAAAGGATTAGTTTGCAGCTCAGTGAATGGTATTGGAGATGCAGCAAAAAAAACAGGAGAAACATTGCCGTTCTAGACAGCTGCCAGAAGTTTCACCAGCAGCTTTGAAGGCCAAGTTATAACTGTAAAGATGAACCACATTCATTAGACCAAATTCTAAATTGTCCAGTCACTGACTTTCAAAATCCTCTAAGGATGATCTTGAAAAGGCAGAAATTGATATATAGACCATGAGGAGCTACTCACTGCAAATCCGCAGCAATTGAAATAGCAACACATTCTTCCAACTTCAATCTTAACAAACTAATTCAAATTGAAGTRAAAGAGAGGTATCCCTTGTGTCCCTTAAAATCTTTATCAGCTTTAGGATTCTGGGGACACAAGGACTATCTCTGGATCAGCTATTCTCAGTGCAAATTAAATCATTATTATTTAGATTACAATACCAGACTCCATTCATGGCATATGAGTCCCAGTGAACCCACGTCAGACATGGACAAACATTGAAAGACTAGTAGATAGTTCCTTCCTTAGACAAAAGGCATTWGTGCATCTTCCTTCCATTTAAGTTCGTTTGGGTGAGATGTTCAAACTGCTGTGTGGATCTGGACTTAATTGTCTAGGAACATGTCATATGAATACAGCAAATGAAAAGGAGGGTGCAATTTACTGGGTGAGATCATGGAGCTTCTGTGCCCATCACTCTTAATTGCTCACCAAAAAAAAAGAAAAAAAGAAGGCAAAACTTAACAATTGCACAAAAAATGAAGAACAACAAATTATGCCATGATGAAAAAGAAATCAAAGGCTTAGACATACTGCAGAAAGTCCACGCTGTTCATGGTTTGACAGGCTACTACAGAGAAGAGTGAAACATGGTCATAAGAGCTGTTAGGCTCTTTCTCATTCAAATCTCATAGACTAATTGTTGTTGAAGGCAAAAAAGGGGAAAATTAGAATAATTCAGCAAGATCTTCTCCATCTTATTTGGTAGAATTTGCCTCACCCAACAACGCTATCTAATAATACCATCCTCATCCAACACCACTACCTTTGCCAAATTTGTATGCATTGTGGGGTTTTTTTGCTTTCATTTTTGGTTGTAACCTAACAGATCAGTTAAAATTGCATTGTACTTTTGTTAATTACAGCTTTCAAATCACTATTAAGGAATCTACCAGCTCTGCCACTGTATTACTAAGCTAGCAATTTTTAATTTTAGCCTTCAGCGCTCAGAAAAATTACTTGAGACTTCATTCCTATTTACACTCATCTCAGTCCATCATGTGTTTTGCTATATAAAGGGGATTTACAGTGCCCCTGCCTGTTCTTTTGGCCCCTCATCTTTGTACAGAAGCGTGATGTATTAAAGTTAGCAGAGGTTTTTTTCCTCAGTATTTACCTTGCAGACTGACTCACACTTTTAAATTTTAAAAAGTCACAAAACCTATTATCAAGGTTATTTCCAAGGCAATCACACCGGTGCTAAAATTAATACCTCTAACAAAATGGTTAATGGTTAAATGGTAAACTCTGCAATAAATTTTGTCTTGATAGTTGTTAAGACTAATTGTCTTTATTCTCAAGCTGCTATCCCTTTTGCATGGGAACATCTATAATGCTAGTGTGTCCTTGTATTACTGGGTATTATTCTTTGATTTACATGAATTATGGAGTCCTGTCACAGAAAAGCTGTTACTTTGTCTCAGGCTCTTTTTATTGCCCAATAAGATGTCTTTCTTACTTGTCTGGTGAAGACTAATTTCTGAACATTCGGACCAAATTTTTCAAACTTGGATGTTTGCAAAGTTATCCTGTTGGTACTGTTTTTTTTCCCCTCTTTCTTTGAATCTCTTTCCTGTAGTTGTAGAACAGTAAGAATTGAGAGAATCTATATTATGTATCCCAAGTTGTCTGGTCTAACTGGGATAACATGTCTCTGAAGCTATGGCACTGACAGGGACCAGTGTAGTGGAAACCGCAAGGTTGAGCTAATCAAAAAGCCACACAACTTCTGTTAATTATTTGGATTGTAAAATATTTATTCTGCTTTCCCTGTCCAAAGTGGAGAGGGCTTCCTTCAGATGATGACCATGGTAAGATTGCTGACATTATGTTTAGCTTGCTTTTTGGTGACTGTTGTTCAGATTTTGACTGTCACACTCAAAAGATCCCATTTCTTCATGTCAGATGCATGTCATCTCCATCTTGGATGGCTGGATGCAAAGAGTAGTGACTGATGGAACTGCACTGCCTGTTTTTGGCTTGTTCCCCACAAAAATGTTTTTCAGTGGGTGAGCACATCACAAGAAGTTCGTGCTCACCTGACACTTTCTAAACCTCTATTGGCCAATTTCAACCACAATTGACAGAAAAGTCAAAGATGTTGATTTTCCACAAATGTTGGGGATCAGCGAAAGGCCCATTTAATAGGAAACAGAGAATACCTATGGGAGCTTCCTCTTGAGACAGAAACTTGTAGGAAACTGAGATTCATTAGATCTGTAGCTTATTGAACCACTTCCTAATTAGCAGAACACAGCAGAGACGAAATAACCCACCTGAGCAAATTCAGTTCACCTGCTTATGACAAAATTGGTCATTCTTTGTTATTGTGTGTAAAGCTAGCCGGTGTGGCAGTGCTGTTCAGATTGGTGTTGCTTTTTATGAAAAGTGCCTTCCATTATACTTTTATGGTTGCAGATTATTGTAGGACAACTTTAGAAAATGCAGCCTTAAAATGTTTGGGAAAATCTGGGCATTTTTTTATTCCTGTTAGAAAACACTGAGCATTGTGTTGACTTGATCTGTGGTGCAGCATTAACATGCTAAAAATATCTGACTTTAATCTTTTGAAATTGCCTCCAGGCTCATCAGCGTTTCTTTTCCTAAAAAAAAAAAAAAAAAGTTGAATTTATAGTTTCTCTGTGGAATGATAATAAATCAGGCCCCATATCATAACAATATTTTAAACAAAAAGCAGATAGGCTAGAGATTCACAGATTGAGACATTTTGGGAAAAAATATCACATTTTTTATGAATTAGCTTCTCATTGTAACAAGGTTATGGGAAATTTTCCATTTTTCATGTGTTTCTTTCCATTTTTGTCATAAAATAAAAACGAAGTTTCAGTTCAAAGAATTATCTTTAGCTCCAGCCCACAGAAAGGGCATCACTTTATCAACTCATAGCCAAAAGCTGTGACACAGTATTTCATCAGCCCAAATGAACAATTTGAAGCAGGCTGAATTCGATTCCCACTGTCTTTTTTTCTTTTTCTTTTTTAAAACCCAAATTCACATTACAGCCTTTGTTCTGCTCTCTTAAAATGTCAAAATGTCTGTGTGGGGCTGCTCCTCCTTTCAGTGGGCTCAGGGGCAGTCTCTTGTCACTGGACTGTGTATACGCTCCCTATAGACTCCTTACTTATGGGATCTTACAGAAGGACGTCTATACCAGGAATTGTCTGAGCTCTTCTGACTTTAATTCTTTGCAATTAAGAGTATTAACACTGAAATTTTCACTGATCAGTTGAATTAATGTCCTATAAAAGTATTCAATGCAATTTATATCTTTATGGTGACTGTTCAGGTTCTCTACAAATTAAGACAATACTTTTCCATTACAGGTGTTTCCCCACCGCCACCTATTTGGATGGAAGCTGGGCTTTCTAGTATACAAAATAACAGGGAACGAGGGAATGTGTAGCTGATAGCTGATGCCTACACCTATCTGAGCTCTAAGCAACATCTGCATTTCTCTGGAGTCATACATGGAACTTAAAGAAAACACAGATTTTTGAATTGTATCAGATTGTGTCTGCATTTAATTTTTAATTAATTTTAATTTAATTTTATTTAATTTAATTTTTAGTTAATATTCATTAATGGAGTCAGTTGTGTTAGTYCTGTTCCCTCAAAGATGTTCGTAAGTTTGTTTGAGTACTAGCTTTTTCTTTTCAGTTTTCCTTGTGACAGGTACAGTCAGACTGCTGGCACATCTCATTTTCTTCCTTTTTGATTTCTTTCCCCTTTTTCTAATTCCCTTTGCTCTTCAATTTTTTTGCTTTTCCTTTCTTTTGTTTGGTATTTACTTACTTCTCCAATTAATTCTTCCCTGTTGATCTAGCTCTGTCCTCAAGTACAAATACTAGATCATATTGCTTTCAAATATGGGAGTTTCTCTGTGATAAATGTAACCTTTATCTATTATCACTTGCTGTCTGTACAGTGCATCATTAAAAAGAGAGATTGAAAATGAGCTGGCACATTGTTTTTAGTATTTTGGGGAAATTTTTTGCATTGTTTTTAATATTTAGTATTTTTTTGTATTTTCATTGCCCTTTTTTTCATCTTACATTAGTAGCATCCATGTTGAGTTTCTTGATCACTCCTTGACCAAAAGTGACAATTAACATTTTTCTCAGCCTCTTCTGCATTCGTCAAGGGTGAGGTATGGGCAAAAGACAGCTGCTAGTGCTACTGAGGTGTTGAAATCATGCCTTTCTTTCAGAGGATGGAGAGTAAAAACGTAGAAAAAGCGTTGTTTTTATTAGGAACAAAAAGTCCTGATATTCAAAACATTAGGCACCTGAAATAGTCGCCTGATTTACAGAGATTTGAAGTATCTTCAAGTTCCATTGAATTCACCTAAATTTAAGTAATGAATTTAAATAAATTATATGATAAATCAAGGAAGACTTCAAACACAACATACAGATTGTCAGTTCTGAAAATAAGGCAACATTTTCTACATCTTTCAGTTTAATTAGGTTAAGTTTTCATCAATTTATCAATTTTTCATCAGTCTGTTTTCACTGCCATACTACAAGTAAAATTAGTTTCTACTACTTTCTACTGATTACTTTGACTGTGATGTTTGAACATCTGCCTTGATTCACAGAGTATGTGTATAATGGATTTTCTAGTCATATGTTTCATTGCTGTATGTTCCTGCCATCTCTCATGTACTATTGATTTACCCATACATTGTAACAAGTTATCATAATATTTATATGAAATAACTCTACACCTATATTCACAGTTAACCCAAATTTCTAGAATAAATATTTGATGGAGACGAAGTAATGAAAGGGAATAGTCTAGTATACAGGAACATCTGGGTAACAGTTAATTTACAGCATAAACATAAAGACAATCTACACTCAGGTAACTTTGAGGTATTTATTAGCCAATGCTGTGACATGCCAGACTGTGATCATCCCACATTCAGTCTCCAGGTTTGTATTCTTAGGGCCTGCGATGGGAAGTCTGCTGTCCTTACTTAGGAAGGACTGAGATACTTTGTACTGATGCTGGTAACAGCTGTTGGGCACAAAGGGAGACAGAGAGAGAGTCACTTCTGTGATTTCCTTCTTTAAAGTAGATAGCTTTTTCTTTGATTTTTGAGATTTTATTTGCTTAGAGAGAAGATTAGCATGCTGGTGGTGGCAACAGTTACATTCTTCCAAAGCTGCAAAGATCAATCGCAGTCAGAATACCTTGGAGCTGACCCATGCATCTCTCCCATCTAACAATGCTGACACCTTTAGTATTAATAATGGTTCAAATGTTAACAGTTCGTTTTGTTAACTTTTTTCCCCAAATGTGTGCACTACACGGAGTTAAAATGGTCCTCCTTATGTCTAACACTTTCCAAAAGGAAGACTGTGAGACTGTGTAAGGAGTAAGTTCCACTTCTTTGACTACTTCTTGGTTTCTTTGTCTATTTGTAGGGGTTTTTTTCTGCTATAATATCACTGGCTCTGGCAATGCATTGGTTTGTGTGTGAGGGTCAGCTTAAGGATTAACGCTCCAGTGACTTCAGAGCCTGTGAGTCAGTTCATCTCATGCTGAAACATTGTCCTTTGTTAGGAATATCTCGTGGATATGGTTGGTGTCACGTGGCACACATTTTGATAGCTGTTCCAAACTGCTTCAAAAAAGTGTTGATGTTTTTGTATCTTTCTCAGTATTGTGCATGTGTTGGCTTCTGGTTTTTACCCTCTTAGGTATGTAGCTTCACATACTCTTTTGAGAGGAGACTTTGACTGTCAGCTCCATAAGCTATCATCGGGTGCCTTTAGGTGTAGTACTTTGTTGCCAGTACTGCCAGAACACTGTTCTTCCATAAACATCCATGTGGGTAGGATGACTTCTTTTCTTTGTCAGAGTCTATTGCTTTGTCTAGAATTTATTCTGGGTCATTCAGCAGCCTCTCAAGGACACCTTTTTTTGCAACTCCAGGTACCAATCATCTGGCTGCTTGTCAGGAATCCAATCAGTTATTGAAAATTGCAAAAATGACTCAGCTTCAGATCAGTCGTGGATTCTTTGTGTTTTCTCCTTCTTATATTTGCTGGTTAAACATATGTCTCTCATTTATTTCATTTGTAGTATTACAAAAATGTCTGTGATACAGTCTCATTGTCCATTTTTGCTGAGGATTAAAAACATGAAGCATTTCACAGCTTGCTGTTGCCAGAAATAAACTGTTTCTGACTATCTTCCCCTTTTGGCCACTCATTGCTTGCACAGAATGAAGTTTTGTTTGTTAAATGTTTTTGGGGTGTCTTTCCCATTTCCAGACTTTTAGCTTCATGCTTCAACTGTGAATATTTTTCTGATGACTTTCCTCTGGGAACTAGACGGTGGTCAGCAACCACTCGGAGCCAAGGAGTGCAGAAAAAGTGTGCTTCATTCTGCGTCTAAGTGCTCGTGTTTCCAAATGAGTCTCAATGTTTGATCAGGACAGCGTAACTCGAGCCTCTGCAGAATGCAGCAATGGTCAGGCGACTGTATACTATAACAACTATGCTGGGTCTTCAGCCTTTTTCTGAGTATTTAACATCACTAAGGGGGTTTGATTCCTCAGTGAGCCATCTCTTAGAAAATGCAGCTAGGTAAAAAGCCCTTATCTTTACCTATTTGTATTGTGTGTGCATCTGTGTATCTGATGTCATATGTAAGTGCACTTGTTTTATTGGTATGACGCTGCATAATCATAGGAAAAACTGGTTTTGCTAATGGAACTCATCAAAGAGTTGGCATCTGCGCTTCAAAGAAGGAAAACTGCTTGACAAAGTAGTAAGTGAGATCATTTCCCTTACTTAGAAACTATTCCCCTTTTCCCTGAAAACAAAGCTGAAAACAAATGATCGAGCTTAGTATGTAAGAAGGGTGTGTTCTGGCACGTAAGGCAAAAACACAGTTTTCTCTGCAAAACTAATACAACTTATGTTAAGTTTATGTTCAGATAAATTAATTTCAAGCCCACATCCTGAATGGCCAGCAAACAAACAAACAAACTTCTAAGAAAAAGTGCTGGAGGGTAAAAGAGGTCTGGCAGCTACCTCCTTTTCATAAGAGCCTCAAGGTAAGAAGCTTTGGCAAAGACATTAGCATACATCAAATCATTGTGCTGCTGCTGAATGGAAGTGGGCAATTGCCTGAGAGGAGGCTGAAGTAGCAAGTAGGGTACTGCAGCTGGTGATGTGATGTTATTAATTGCAAGGGCATTACGGCATTGTCCACAAAAATATCAGGAAGCCATGTAGTAGAGAATGCGATTTCTACAGGCATATAAAGTGTTGGACTTCACCAACTCTATTTCTGCTAAATTGGTCATACTTTTTTTCCAGGGTAAGAGACATTTTGATCAACCTTGAAGGTAGGTGAAATAACATAAAACAATAACATTCCTTCCTGTGAAATGAATTGATGCACTGATCGTAAGTGTACCTCAGTGCTGCTGATGCATTTGGGAGTATATACACTTCCCCTGTATGTACTTTCCCCTTTCTCCCTCCACACAGACATACGCATAATTTTGCTATCCTTTTAAGTGATATTTTATTCCTTTAGAATAAAACTTTCAATAGCTTTTACTAGAAGAAAAAAAGTGGAGTAATATTGTCTAACAGTTGTGATCCAACACAATATGTTAACTAAACATGCAATGAAGTAATGTGAGCACCCGTAAAACCAAGCTAGAGAACACCCATGTCCTGCCATCCCTTTCATTTATTTTGTATTGTAATAATTTGCCAATTTATTATTATTTTTTTTAGGAAATATGCATTGGGCTCAAGAATGCTATCTTCTCCGATTCCTTGTTCCTTAAGTTGCTATGCTTTTTGAGAATATTCTTCACCCAGTGAATTTCAAGTCTCTGTAGAGCCTTACTGTTACCAGCATGAAGCATTCTTCTCCTTTTGCTGTAAAAAAATGTCACAGTGGGATTCCATGCTTAGTCTCAAATGTGGGTACATTTTATCCTCTCTGGCAAACTGGGCTCCTCCGATCTTCTACACTGCTACTAGCAATAAAGTTGTTACAGCCCAAATTATGCAGCAAATGCAGAAGTAAAGATAAAACTTGATGAAAACACCATGTTTAAGCATCCTTGAAATGTGGAGATGTGCAATACAAGCTGAACATCTGCAAGTGTCTTTTTTTGTCAAGGGGAGCCCTGGTACACCTCAGGCCTGATCCATGCCTGGTGAGGTAAATTAATTGGTGACAGACACAGAAGAAAGAGTATTCAAAGTCTGGCCTTAATCCTCCTCATCTTTCCTCTCTGAGGAATAGACACTGTGCACATTTGAAGGGTTTGTCTGAGAGGAATGCTGTGCTGTAATTCGTTCAGTTCTGGTAGAGCATCCTTACCTGGCATCCTTCTGGTCAGTGATATGTATTCCTTCTCACTGTCTGTCTTTTCTTCGTATAAACTAAACATGTTCACAGTTTTGCTAATCCAGTGGTTACGGGAGAGAGGGCTATCTAAAAATGACTCTTGCATAACCTCAAGTCTGGGGCTGGTGTTGCTGCCCTGGAGGCTCCTGCCTGCAGGCCCAGGCATCCACAGCAGTCTCAATTATGGAGCCATTCTTATCTCTGGGAATTATTCCTCTAGTGTTCCCTCTAGTTTGCTGATTTATACAGTACGTGTTTTGTGGCTTTTATCCATGTAAGAATTTGAGTTGAAAATTCAAGAAGACTGTAACTAGCTGTTATATATCTTTCTGTTATGGTATACATGCTTGTTTTGTGCTCTAAGGTTGCTCCTTCAGATGCTTTTGCCCCTCTGCCTTTTTCAAAAAATACAGTCTGGAATGAGAACATGAGCTTAGTTTTAACCCAATAACTTTTTTTTAAGTACTTTTTCCACAGTACTATTACAAATTGTATTTTTCACAATTTAGGAATCATATTTAGTTCAGGTACTTCTTTAGGAGATTAGATCAGCACTGCAAGTTTTCCCGTTTTGTTGAGTTCTTCTCAGTGGTCATGTAATTGACAGGCACTGATAAGCCTGTAAACTCCAAAATAAATATTGAGTGTACTTCCAAACTAATAGCCCATTCGTCTTCACAGGTTGTCCTTGTGAAGGATTACTCTGAGCTACTGGTTCCCTTGCTCCCACTACAAACCCTGTCCTGGTACCTGGATGCTCTTACAGAACAGTGCAAGTGACTGCTGTTCTTGCATATTTTCCAAAATGTCAATTCTTATCTTTGATTGTCTTCTTTACCGGTGTTCCCGGTCCTGTGTTTTATAGATTGATGTTGTGCCTTTCCCCTACCATCTAGCACTGTGTTCTCTGCCTCCACTGAACTTTTGCATGGATATTCTCTTACTGGAAAATTGTTATTTCTTATTTGAAAATCACCCTGTACTCCACTTCTAAAGTTTCTTGTCCTGGATCCCAAAATAGTCTCAAATTAGCAAAGCTGCCTCTTCACAAATTAAATATATAATTTTAGGACAGTGCTTCAAAGCTGCATTCAGTCTTTCTTACTCTCATTCTTTATAGATAGGGCAGAAAGTGCTGTTTAAACCTATTCTAGTTGCCATCTGTGTTTCCAAGGAGCCTGAGCCCTATGGGCAGCAGTCTTAATAGTTTTACTCTTGCTGCCACCTGCGTGCTTGAGCCCCTGCAGGCCCCACCATGCAGAGCTGAAGCAGCCCCAGGGGCACTCGCTTTCTCCCAATGAAGGCACCATCTTCCCCTCGCACAAACGGGTCCTGCTCATCCCAGTTCAGCAGCGTCTGCTCCAGCTGCCCACTTATGGGTGTTATTGAGAGCATGTGCAAGGCATATATGATAAACCATGAGCAAACACACTAAAAAGGCCACTTAGTGGTTGCTGGTGGGAGTCAGCCCTCCAAACCTCTCAAAAAACAAATTATTGTATTCTGTTCTTGCCTATTAATCTTCTGTGTCTTGAGTGACTAGCCTATCCTTTTTGCTGTTGAAGGAAAAAGTGGGAAGTACCTCCATCTCTTTTAAAAGCTTGTTTCACAAAAATGAACTTTTTAACAAACGAAAGCATTGGATAACTTTGAGCTGATCTTCCAATAACTTCATGTTGGCTAAAATCATTTTTCTGGTGCATAATTTATTAACTGAAATAGATTATGCAATTACATTGACAACTCGCTGTGTTTTCACAGCTCTCAGGGTATGGTAGATGTGGCACTCTTATCTACCTCATCAGCAACTTAAACAGTAATCTGCTGTTCACTTTTTTATCTTGGATCTCTTTTAGGGTTTTGTCCTCATGCTGGGAATCTAAATTAAATTAAAAACAGTGAAAGTAAAAGTGCATCCTTACCACAGGAAGATAAAAAACTACAATAATCAGGAAGCAGTAGTTCAGGACTTTAGAATAAAACTAAATATAACTAATAAAACTAAATTATAACTAATAACTAAAATTTCTCTTCATTATAGAAAATTCTCACAGAGGCGAGACTGTTGGATAGTTGCATCTTAATATATTTAACTATCTTGTTTCTTACAGTGTTGACATTCTTAGGCATATCGCTCTTGAAAATTAATTACAATGTAAATATTTTAAAATACAATGATGACTGTATTTTCACATACCTATTACTTGAAAGCAGCTCCTGGAAGATTAGACCAAGAGTACTGCTAGTTCCTGAAAAGGCCTTCCTGGTGTTCGTGATAGCACACAGTTGCAAAGGAAGGTTATCACAGTACTTCAGAAATTCATTGCGGTAAGTGCAGAAAATAAATCACTCTGACTGCAAAATCACAATTTTATAACTATAAATTACTGGGCAGTAAATAACCTTCCTGGAAAACATACTTTTGGTCTGAAATTCTCTTACAAGGAATCTTTATGATCTTATTAGGTCTCCCTTTTGCAGCAGAAATTTAAATATTTTAGCTTTTTATTACTAATTCATGGCAAAGTAATTTGTGAATGTTTATATTCTATAAAGCTCATCCATTAAATTATTTATTATCTGATAATTTCAATAGGCATTTGTTTAATGTTTCATGCTTTACATACAATGCCATTAACACAACAAAGCCCTACAGTGCAGATTACTGTAGAGAAACTCCCTATTTTCAAACAGAAAGAAATGAATGCATATTTTGAAACTGAGCAGTGTAACTTTGCTTGTCCCTTCTGCTTCGGTCTCCCCACATGCCTTGTTTATAACATGTAATGTGACCTTGTAGTGCATTTATGACTGTAACTGATTAGCCGTGTGGAAACAGAATCAAATTTATAATCCTTCTGACAAGAGGGATTTAGAGTGGCCATTTAATCTTGTTTCTAGCAGAAGAACTCAATCTGTTGCTAGCGAAGTGTTTGGAGAATCAGTTCATAGGTGAAGCCCCGTTTAATGAGGCATCGCTTGTGAACAAGAAGAAAACTTATTTCCTATAATTGGGTACTAGGGCCAAGGAGCACCTGCAGGTTGTTGGAGGAGACGGGTGCTACTGGCTGGGGTGTGCCTGGTTGTTTAAATCTCCCCATGCTGAGGCTGGTTGGGATGTTGCTTGTGTGAAGGTGACAGGTCTCAGTGCCTCTGGATTGGTTGGGATGAGAGTGCTAAGCCCAAAGCGCGTGTGTGTGTGTGGCTGAGCAGCAGCAAAGAAAGGGTGATTCGACTGCCTGCTTGTGCATTGTGCTAAGTAATATAGGATATAGTTCTATGAACTTTTTTTTGAATAACTTTTTTTAAGAAGTAAGTTGCCATGCTAATGAAAGTTAGAAAATTTCTGTGATGAGGTTCAGCATTGATACCTGTGGAAGAACTTTGCCTGCATTGGTTTAGGGTTGAACTAGGTATTTCTATTTTGCTTTCACCCACTGGATTGATTGGCTTGATTCCATTTACTTTAGCAAAGTACAAGAGACACCAAAAACAATACAAAGTACTTAATGTTTTATAGTGGTAAGGTTTGAAAGGTTTCCTCTGTCTCTAGCTAATCATGGTGATGGTCAACTCTTGCTTAGCTTTGCAGGTGCAAATTCTGTCAGAAATACAAATAATGCTGCTGCAGTCTGTAACTTTGACGACTGAAAAGTACGGTGCTTCCATGAGCTTCAGGTTAGTTCATATTCCTGTATGATAGGAGTGCAGAAAACTGCCTGGCATTGAGTTATTATATTGAAAAAGTTTGTTGAAATATTTGCTATTATTATTTGAGCACCTTTAAGCAAGCCTACTTAAAGATTGCATTGAAATGCATCTCTCCTGTTGCATTTGGGGTTTGTGTTTCATATACACAAATGTTTCTGATATTTCATTGCTGGTTTCATTGACTAAATATTTTGTAAGGCTTTGGAACTTGTAAGACTTTTTTTAAAGATACCCTATGGAATTTGAAGGGAAGTCAAATATCTGTGTGATTGTTTTGCTTAAGCTTACTTTAAAATGCATAATATTACTGCTTATAAAAATAAATGTAAGTGGTGAATGAATGGTAGATGAAATGAGCAGTGGTGAAGAGATTTATGTATTGCARATTATTCTTTGTTTCTTGAATTTGAGTTTCAGAAGAACTGCAGAGTTTTGGAGAAGAGGAAGATAAAGAGGTGTTTACTTATTTTTCCACTTCAGGTATCGAATCGGGAATCTGGGGTTTAAGCTTAGCTTAAGTTCAGAGACAGTAGTGTAGCAAAACACTGCATGTCCACTTTGACTTATCATATGTGAACTTTACTGAAAAAGGAAGATGCACCTCAAGAATGGTCCTGTGGGCATGTTTGAACCACACAGAAAGCTTCTTAGTGCAGAAAGTTCAAGTTTGCGGCTCTTCTATTCTGCAGACTAGGTTTCCAAGCATGCCAGTGCCTTTATTAGTTGGTCAAGTGTGGTCCTTAGCCTATATTCATGTGAATAGACAGTAAATTTGCCAAGTAATTAATACATTTGTTCGCACATTCAAAGTAAAGCTTCATTTCTTGCAATTAACTTAATGAAATGGCTTTTTTCTTTTCTTCCGTTGATATATTATCAGTTTTGGCTACTGATTGTTTTTCCCCTTAAGAGGAAACTAAGCAGTATTAGGTCCACATAGTAGCTCTTGCTTATGTTTGTCCTATACTGAAACTAATATATCAAAAATCTACAGCACAAACATAAAATGGTTAAAGTGACAGTGGTTTATGCAGTTCTGTCTAGAACTGAGTCAGTGATGTTTCAGGCAAGATGAATCATTTCTAAAATTGTTTGGTGAAATTTTTTTCCCTCAACCTCCTGTTCATAAGTTGTCCTGCAAATGATTTCTGTTCTTTAGTTCTGTAGTCAAAGTCATACGCTAGGAATAAGTCGGGTAATTCCTGTTCTTTGCGATCATTTTTAGTGGTTCACTGTAGGACAGTGGTATGCACTAAAATGAAGAGGAATTTTTATTGGCCATATTGGTAGGTCGCCACTCCTGCTCTTGTGTGGATGAGTATCTGTTATAGATGTATCAAATGTCATTCTTCCCTCCTGGGAGTAGTGCCTTATTGCATAGCTCATTTTGTGAAATGCAATGAGAATGCCCATGGGGTAAGGTGAATGCTTGAAGAAGTGCAAACAACCTGCACAAACTTGTAATGGATTTCCTAATGCAAACTCTCATATTTGCAAGTCCAACATTATCTTTCTGTAAATATGACACAGTATTTGATAAAACTTGCTCTTTCCATGAATGCACTTTCTAATAAAATGGTTTCATTATTTCACTTCCAGAAAGACATTGAGAAATAAGTCTATACAGAAAAATCTAGAGGGTACAATTGTTTTCAGTTCAGAGCCATTTGCTCTGCTCTGGTTTTATTGCCATGTAATTATTAATTTGTATGGATAATCTTAAATTTTTAATTTATCATACTTCTTTTTTTTTGCAGGTAGTATATAGAAATATAACAGTAGCATTTTTCTACAATACGGTTTTAAAGTAGGTATTAAATAATTGTTCTCAGCATGACAAGGAAATAAAAGAAAAAGCTTAGGCAAAGAAATCCAGGCCTTTAGATAGTTTAATGCTACTGTAGAACACATGGAATGCATGGACAACTCCTGAATGTAGTASAGCCAAAAGAAAGAGGTATAATTCTTAGGAGCAAAATTGTAATACCTACAGAGGTAACTGCTGAAGAGTAGTACCACAGTTAGTGATAACAAGAAAATAGCTGAAAGAGTAGCTTACTAAAAAGTTCAGTTGCGTTTAACTATTTGATGTTAATTAAAGTAATCAAACAGTGGAGTCTTTTAGTGCCCATCAAACGTGATGGATGATAATGTAGTTTGGAAAACTATTTTGCTTCCTTTAAGCTTATTACAAGAGCTTTTCTCTTCTTGGTGTGTGTTTGCTAATGACTGATGAAAAGCTAAAAGAATCTCTATTTAGAGGTGTCAGGCTTTCATTCCATCATAAATAACCTGCCTATTACTGCAGCTGTAGGTTCTTTTTTGTAATTCTCCAAGTTTTGCAGATCTTTTCATAAACCTGTTTACATTTCACATGGGAACTTCTGAGCACATYTCCTCTCTTTTAGTACCCATACTGAGGAACTATGCTGCAGGTTGTTTGGTACTGGAGAGGACTTCCCAAAGGGCAAAGATAAGCTGTGGGTGAGGATCTTAGTGAGGAGTGCTGAGCTCAGAAAAGAATATGTAATTGCAAAGGTCAGGCATGCTAATCAGACTGTCCAAGATGCAAAGACCAAATTAATGAGTTTGGTTTTGGACTTGTCTGAAATGAAATTTTTAGGGATTGCCAGCTGATTTAAAAATAAATAAGTAAAATAAAAGTGAGGAGAGGGAAGGAAATCCACAACTTTCTCTCTTACTTCTCTCATATCTTCCCACCCACCCACCACCACCAAAAATAGTTCAATAGAATACCTAATTTGTGGCTCCCTATGTCTCTTTATTTAGGAAGTCAGTCATATGATAAGTTACAGACCATAGAGTAGGCAGTAAATCTTCTCTAGCTCAAATGAACAGAGAAAAATAATAGTTTGGCATAGAGGAAATGAAATGCTTTTCAAAAATATAAAAAATGGTTAYGAATGTGAAATAACCTTTTAAAAATGTAGCTTCATGTTATGTAGACTTGCTCTCCATCCAGTGGTCTATTTGTGTAGATAGGCTTGAAAAATCAGACTGATGCTTTGCATTTCAAATGCAGAAAATGAACCGTAGATGTGCCATGTTAATTTTCAGGTCATTTATGAGTAGGATAGCTGTATACTTGTCCAGTGGGATCATTGTGGTAGGCTGGGAGCAGGCTTCTTTAGAAAGAGTTTATGTATTCTAACAGCTCTGATCTGAGTCTTAACCCCCTACATCTTGTAGAACTAATTTAAGAAAACACTAGAAAACCAAAATGAGTTGGGAGCCTGAAAAGACTTTAAAAGTTCTACTGAGTTCCTGACCTGATAGATTACTAATAAGGATTTTAGCATATGAGGACTGAGAGATTGTTCTTCCCTTTTCCTGTATAATGCCATTTTATAAATTAAGTATAAAAGCAAAGTGCAGCCCTTTTTAAAGCTTTCTATACATCTTTTTAGAAGAATGACTTGAATATGAAAATATTTTTGTCCCCACTTCCATCTGTACTTCAGTATATGTAAGGTTAGCTTCAACTGCTCTTATGGATCAGCTGTGACTGGCATGCTTATGAAAGTTAAATACTGCTTGCCTACGTTATGGCCTTACTGGCTTAACAGCCACATCTGAACAAGATCAGTATAGACTTAACTCTTTTACTTTAATACTCTGTGCCCCATTCACTTGTTAAGAATGTATGTCACTGCGTTACTAGTTTAATAAGTGTGCTTTCCAATTGCAATTATAGGGAGACTGGACAAAAACATTTGTATGTATTTTTATATACACACACATATACATATATAAAATCTTTTCTATAACATTTAACAGGAAGCAGTATCATTGCTATTCCACATGACAATGGGATGGTGGTGTTGTGAAGGGTTCCAGACTTTCAAATTTTGTTTGTTCTGGACCTGGCTCCTGAGTGAAGGACTATAAGCAGAGAGATCAGTTACTTGCAGGAAGAAAAGACCTTGAGCAGTGTAGCTTCTGCTTTACGCAGCAGGGGGAGGAAACAGTATAGCAGACTAAGGAGTTTTGCAGTTTTCCAAGGGCTTGTTTCAACTTCTCATTCAAGACTAACCTGGAATCTTTCATGACTGTGGCCTAGATCTTCAAAAGGATCTAGGATAGTTAAATGGCACCTATATATGTATCAGGATGTGAACCTAAGGTTTTAATCCTGTGATGTCCTCTTGTCATCTGACCTTCATATTCTAGGGAAATTCTTGAACCCAAAGAATCTGCAAAGCAAGGGTATAAGTGGGAAATTCAAGAGACTCAAGTTTCCCTAACTTAATATCTTTACTCTTTATGCTTGAGCTCTAGGCTGCAGTGATAGACGTTTGCCTCTAATTTTCTAAACTTAGCAGAGACCCATAGGCTATCTCTGACTGTAACCACAGTTGGCAAATTCACAGAAAACAGTGTATCAATATTTGCTCACCAGAAAAATGTGTTACGGAATTAATTAGCAATAAAACATAATAAATCTTTGATCTTCTGAATGTTCACTGATCTGATTAGTTTTAAACATGTGAATAGTTCATATGTATTAAGAAAAACAAAGAAAATTTGTGTCTAACTTTCACTACTTGTGCCAGTTGTGGTCAAAATAGGACCATGAAGGTCAACAGTCATTGACTGGCATGGATTTTGGTTGATGACTTTACTAGTTTTGATTTAAGAGGCTRTTAGTTTAATAGGCCTCTTTCTGTTCCACCTGCACCTCTATTCTTCATGAGTGGGAAGAGGGCTGTTCTGCTAACTGAAGAAGCAAATGACTGATGAGAGGATCTGTTAGTTTTAACTGGCAATTAGCTTGGTGGTCTTTCACTGAAGGATTGCTAATTAATGTCATAAAGCTTTATTTTTGAGAACACTTACTTTTAAGGTGTTAGTGGCATTGTGTGAATAGATACACAATGAGAAAAAACCTCTTGACAAATGATGTTTGAGTCATTTTTACTTTTAATTGAAAGTAAGAACTTGGAGGATAATTAAAAGGAAGAAAAGTTTATTTTAAGTTAGATCAAGCCAAGTGAAGACATGAAAATAAAACCTGTATATCTTGCATTCTTAAGTGTGCGCACACGCACATGTCCACATGCACGTACACACCCTTATACAAGTGCCTCTTTTCCAGTCCCTGGTTGTCTACTTTCAATTACTGAATCATTTTCTATGCATGCACAGAGAAGCATGTTGTCTGAGCCTACATAAGTCTGCTGGTTCTGTGTTGTTTGTTTAGAAGAGTTTAAAAGCAGCTCTGTACTCTCTGCTCCCTACCCGTACTTTTCTGATGTAGTAGGGAGTTCACTTCAGTGCCACTGCTGGAGGAGGCTGTTCTCTTAAAGTCAAATTCTCAATGTTTCTACTGAATTTGGAACAGCAAGTCCTATGTGTTTTCTGCTCAGTCTTCCTCAGTATATGCTCATCATCATATATGTTACTTATTTTACTTTCTATTTTTCTCCCCTCAAACTAGAAACATCAAGGGGTCAGTTTATTCCAGTATAGCAGTACTGTCTAACTGACTCTTTCATTACTAATCCTGATTTATTTAGCAATGTTAAAATGATATACCGTAATGATTGTTTAGTTGCCTTTATTTTGACTGGACAGTTCAATCGGCTGTACTTCTCAAATCATTAATTGCAGGTAAGCTTCTGCTCACCTCTCAACTTAAAAGGATATTTATGACTGCCTGTGTTTTATTTTTTGGTAATTTCATTCCAGCCTACAGGACCTCTGTTCTACTATATTCTAACTTTATTATCTTTAAATTATTCAGCTTGGTATTTTAAAACTATCAGTGCGAATCAAATAGCTTGAGTATATTACAAATGGCTGACAATATTTGCTTTCTTTATTGTATGAAACAAAGTAATGGGTTGACTTGACACACATATAATTAGTTATTAAACAACACCTTGCCTTGATTCTGTTAACGTGTCAATACTCTTTAATTTTTTTCTTTAATCCTTGTGTATCTTTATAGAAAAGACTGCACCAGTTCTCTCTTATGCTTATCAGATAGCTTCAGGATATCATTGTAGTTAATTCTGACCAAGACATTAACTTCTCTAGTCATAAAATGATGTCTTCAAAAGCACCCTCACAAAGATAATAAATGAAAGGCATAATTAAAAAGTACCCACATTCCCCTTTCTGAAAGTAACTTGAGCTCTTCAGGGCAAGATCCCATAAAATACCTACAAGTTAGGTGCTGTGTCTCAGCAGTGGATGCCATGGCTGATCTGATCTAGTGCTGGTACTCATCCTGCCCTGAGACAGAGGCTGGATTCCTGATGTCCTTTCTACAGCTCTGTGACACTGCCTGATATATAAACTTCAGGGGGGGAAAAAAAATAACTGAAGCAGTTCCATCATAAGACTGACCAATTTAATGTTGTTCTGGCTGGAGATCTGTGGGGTGTGGGGGTTTTTTGTTTTGTTTTATTTTAAACCCATGGTTCAACACAAACATAGCAGCCACCAGATTTATTTTTTCAGTCTGAGAATAGATAACCTTCTTAACAGAAATAATTTATTAGTTTTCTTTATAAGACCAATCTTCCATTATTTTAATTATATTCCTAGGCTGTATTTGTGGAGTTTATTATCTCTGCAAACAGAAAAATAAGTTCTGCTTGTTTTATCTATTTTAAGTACAATAGGAGTGTGTTTTATCCCAGGAAAATCTTCCTAGAACTGAAATGATTTACATACACGAACTTTCTATATTTTCACTTTATCCATATTATTTCCTATAGAACCTGTACTTGGATCTCTTATTGTTTACATGCTAACATTAAGTTACAATACATCAATATTTTTCGTACTGTGGGTAGTACTTAATCTTTATATGAGGGCATAGGTGTCATTCTTTAAATATTTTTTCCAAAGCTTCTCAGTTTAACTACCCCAAGCACTTAAAATTCAGGCCCCAAAACTCATTAAAATATGTTTTTAAAAGTTATTTTGTGGCTTGAGACATGATTCTTCAACATTAAGGTCCGAAAATACCTTGTGTGATAGCAGGAAGCAATTTATGAACTCAGTATATTTTAAGGTTTTTGGAAAGCTTGCAGGTATTTCAAGTTTATGAGCTAATCTTCTAAAGGGATAGCTAGGCAGTTTCTTCTTTCATTTACTATTTGCTTTCATAAATTAGTATGATCCCTCTTCTGTAATTCCTCCCCTCCCGCCGTCACCTTTTAGAAGCTGTAACTAGCACTCTTGAGTAGCTGTTGGAAATCTGAAGGATCTGGATGTTTCCTTTGCATCGGTGTCCCCTCTCATTCATGGACACTTTCATAGAAGTCATCATGTCTTCATGCACAGAGAAAGCTGTTTTGGTGCTGTTCTATTTGATTTGAGTAGATCAAAAGCTCTGGTTCTGAAGTGGAAGTTGGTGTAGCTCAGTATCACCAGGTTGAAAGCTATAGAGGCTGGGGTGCAATATCATCTAGAGGTTAGGTAGAAGCTTCTCAGAGGGTAGAGGCACCCCTAAGAAGAACAAGGAGGAACAGTGAAAGTTTCATTTCATGATTATAACTTGCTGCTGCAAGGTTGTTGGAGCCCTAAGCATATTTATTTATGGGAAAGAAAGTGGGCTGTTGATATGCAAGTTGAATGATCATCTCTCTGACAAAATGACCTTATAGCACTCATTTAAATTAGCAGTCAAGTGTTTTTGAGGCTTGCTTTCTCTTTAATTTTTCTCCTGCTAATTTTTCTTCTTTGGAAATCTAGACAGGAATAAGTGATTTGGGAAAGTTCTGTTGACATGTGTCTTTTTTGTTTTAATACCTTGAACCTGCTCTGCATGCAAAGGTAATTCAGTTGGGGATGTATGCATGCATGTATGTAATATATACAGAAATGCACCACTCAAAATTCAGGTTGACCTCTGACCTATTCAACTGATTCAGTTAAGCCTTTTGATAACTCTTTAAAAACATTGTAGAATAACTTGGAAACCAGTGAAATGCATGTGCAAAGTGCTCACTGGTGAAAATCTTGTTCATGTAAGACCCACTCTTTATAAAATTGTCTCTGTAATGCTGTTAAATATGATGTGAATAACTGGGACAATGCAAAACCCACAGTCACCAAACTTGCCCCCTCTCCACCCTTGCTTTCATTATGTTGTTTTGCTGAATGAGCTGACAGTCTTGAGCAACCTTGAAATGCAGAATTATTTTAAGCTTCTCTGTATTTGGTAATGATGATGCTTGATTGCTGAATGAGTACAAGGTTATAATCAACTCCCTTGGCTTTTTTGTCATTCATAAACTGCCTGAGCTGTTCTCTGCTAGCTTACGATGTTTCCAGGATTTCTCAAGTGAATTGTAACCTTGTGCGTGCTCAGTGAATTCCAAGGACCAGTCCTTCTAAATGCTCTTTAATGACACAAGGTTTTTTTCCTCTCTGTCATTTGCAAAAGGGCTCCATGCCATACAGTTTCTTCTCAATGCCTTAATGTTTGCAAACCAAGATTTGTGAATAGGAAAAGAAAAGGAATTCAAACCAAGTCCTTTGCTTCCTTCTTACAGATTTCATATCACTTCATATTTAATGGCAATGCAGCAAACATGATTTGGGATAGTTTTAGAAGTAAAGATATTTTAGGCCAAGTTATTCTCTTGTTTGTGCTAATCTGTCTTCAAAATATACCCTGTTTGGTACCACAGCATTTTCCAACAAAAAACAAACTGTACTCTCCTTGGAGCAAGAATTGTCCAAGTAGATTGATGTTTCTTAATAGTTATTGATTTTTGCATTCACCTAGAAATCACTAGAATATGATTTCTATTAATTGGTGGAATGATGGTATATGACCCTTAGGTATTAGGAAGACATTCAATACTTTCTTTAATGCCATTATTACATCTTACTGAATTTTATTATTAACAATATATAAGCCAGTCTATTCAAAATAACAGCAGTAAGGCAATTAGAGTGGTTAGAATAATGTCATTCTGTTCTTGAACAATGTGATATCCTGATGAGTGATGTGCAACGTGGCAGGGTCAGCTTAGGGTGCAGAAGGGAAACTGGCAGCTTGTTTGACCTTGTAGAAGTCAAAGAAAATCACACAGGGCCTCACACAGAAAAATGCTTCCATTGACTTCAGTGGGGTTTGAATAAGCTGCAGAGAGAATGTGCTATAGCAGATATAATTTGACAGCATCTTCTGCACTGTTGGAAAGTCATGTCCATGACCTGCCTGTCCTTGATTCACAAGCAGAATATCTTTGTCTCCAGGGGATGTTGTATATGTGAACAGTGCTGATTCTCCCTTTCTCTTTCCTCCTCCCCTTCGTAGCAAGATCTTCATTCCTTTAGAAGACATCAGGTGACATATACAATCATATGATGGTGACTTTTTTCTTCTGCCTGTCATTTTCAATTGTTTCTACTATGCTTGGCTATATGCCACTTCTTCCTAAGCAGCTTTAGATGTTAAATAGCAGTTACATTTAGCCTGTGACTTTAAAGGTCAGGTTGAATAAAAATATGTAGCAGTCACATAAGGCAAATTACTTCTTTTGGGCTAGTTGAAGATCACAGGTCAATTCATTTCTTGTGTTAAGTGGGTCTGATTCCCCTGGACTTGGCCCAGGTATGCAAACAATTGAGTTGGTTCTCTGTATCTGCTTAAACTTCATTATATTTAAACTTCATGTATTTAGTTCTCTTTTACAACAGTTTGATTTTTCTTGCCAAGTTCTCCTTTCTCTTCAAAGATATATTCCTGCATCTTTTTTGCTCTTTAATTATTTCCTGTTGTCTGTTTCACAAATCTACATCTTCTGTCTGAGGGAGAACATTATTTTGGACAAAGCCTGTGAGCATTGTTTTGTCTCTTCCTTTTTTCCATTTTGGCTATATCGCAGATGGATTGAGCAAAGAGTATTTTGAAACCATATCCCAGGAATGGACAGAGTCATGCCAAGGACAAAAATTTACCTCCAAAGAGCAACTCCTCTCTAGTTCTACAATACTCTGTCCTAAATGATCTTTGAATTGCCATGCATGAATACAGTTTGTGCTCTTTTTGGAGCACACATAGTGAATGAATTATTCTAGTTGTCCCACTGTGTATGCAAAGATGATTTTTTTTATAGTCTTGTTTGTAATAATTACACCCCGTATCTTCAATAACATTTGTTATTGTCATTTGCATCCCCTCTACATATTGGACAGTAAGTGGATTTTTCAGCTCAGAAGTCTTTTGGCACAGAGGAGTGCTGCTGCTATCCCCTCATTCTGTGCAGAAGTTGTTTGGTGTAGATAACATACATTTTACAGAGAGGCTTCTCCAGGGAGACCCCATATTAGCAATTTCAAATAATTCCTTGTGCATCTACCAGTCAGGGGCACTGTAGCTCTACAGGCATACCTCAATCTCCATTGCATTGCTTGAAGGTTGCAAATCTAAGACATTGCAGATCTGAGGGATTAAAGATCTTGCTTTAGCAATGGAAAGGCACCTGGTGATCAACAAAGAAGCTGAAGTTTGACTCTAACTACTGCTGTTATTGCTGTACTCAGAAATGCCTGTCATAAACTAGATCCTCATCCCAGGGTTGTGGTAGGGAAATACACCTCTGGACAAGTTCCTCTCACAGCTCAATTATGCGATGAATCTATTAGCTGTCATACTATGACCACGGTCTGATAAAAAGAGAACTGTAGAAAAATCTGCCTCAAGCTACTGAACAGAAGCTCACTAATTTGATGACCCAACAAAATTGATTCAGTGGAACCATCTCAAAACTAGAAGATGAGCCATTTGGCCATTTAATGCTATGTAAAATACTAATTCTGGCTGAATATTGCTTGTTCTGGGAAAAAAATGTGATAGGCAAAGAGAGATGAGGATTTAAAGAGCTTCTTTATATTGGCACAAGAAGCTGCACAGTAAGGAGCATACAAAGGCTCCACACAGAAGCTCTGCAGTGAAACTGAGAGCATATCTGAAGATGCTGTTTTCTCAGTTCAGATACAGATCAATAATGATCAAAGAAAGACTGATCTAAAAAATAAAAGTAGAATTTGCCTCTGAGTCCAAAACTGCAGTTCTTAAAAGCCTCTTCAGCATCTAGCTCTGAAGAGATCTCAGTTCTATTAGTACATAGGCCATTTACCTTTAACATTCCAAATATTTTAATGTTTTGCTTCTGGATGTGTCCAGAGCACTTCTAGTCTTGGATAGATAGAGTTGCTTCCTGCCTGTCTTGCACACAGATCTAGTCATGACCTGGAAACTAGAATACAGCCCTTCTCTGAGCATGCATACCATGTGCTGACAGGACCAAGCTCTATACAACATGCATTAAGCATTATTGTTTTCCTTTAGAAAAGGATGGAAGGAGGATGAGTTTGACACCTTTTTACTTCTAAATAATAGCTCAGAAATTGAGTAACTACTCTGGGTTTAGTTTCCTCCCATGCCTGAAGGGGCTGAAACCTAAATCTCCCAAGTTGCATCTGTGCCCCACCACCACACTGTGGCCTGAGATGGGAAGGTCTTTGCTATTCTCGCCTTTCAAGTTCAAGTTGTTTTATGTTCTGAGAATAACTCTGAATAGACCATGGTAGAGAAAAGCAGAGGATGCCAAAAGGAACATGTTTTATGTGGTTAGGACACTTGCCCCACTTTTGAAGGAGGAATCCAGAGCTCTGGTCCCTGCTGCAAGGGGTTTTTGAGGTCTTGTAAAGGAAATAATCACTGGGAACGGCATCTGGTAGCTGGACTTTCCTGTAAGGTACAAGACAGGAGTTTGAAGACAGTCAGCTGGAAGGAGAGGTTTCATCTTGGCTTTTCCCCTGTTGACCAAGTTCTCTAACCTCCAGCTTATTGTGTTAAGGGCTGTGTGGTGGGAAGAGGTAAGACACTATTTACCCCTGTAAGAGGTTATAATCATTGCTTACCTAACCATTTTGATTTGCACAGAATAAGGTGCAAAACTTGCCTAGCACAAAGTATGCAGCAGTTGCTATGTATTGTAGATGTGTTCTTCAAATACAACAGCCTTGCAACCTAATTTTCTGTTTCTTCTCCCCCCCCCCCCCAAGGATATCTGCATGCTACTTAGTTTAATTGATGGCATGTAATAAGGGTAAAAAAATAAAAAAATTCCACAATAAGATTATGAACAAACACAGGAAGAAGAATATAGACTTCAACAGTTATGTGGTTACTCAGTGTGGGATCATACATTCTGGCAGTGCAAGTGGCTCTGCCTTCTTCATGGTGGTTTTCTTAATGAATTCAGCACCTTTTTAAGCAATTAAACTAAAGGGCCAGTTTCTCTAAAGCATTGAGTGCTCTTCTGATTCCAGTGGACACAGTAAGAACTGCTGGATACAAACTGCTTCTGAATTTTGAATATCTACATGCTTTGTTTAGGTTCTTCTATCTTCTCAATTACCAGTTCAACCATAGAGCTGAATGTTTTCTAGGGCTTCAGATTAGTGTGCTGAAGCTATGACTGTCTGTAGTTTTATATAGCAGCTTGTTCTATAGGGGTTGAATCCTATGTGTTGTAGAGGATGAAGTTCACTCTCTGTTACGCAAGGTAAGTGCCAGTCCAAACAAAATTCCTCTTAAAGTATTTTGTGAATGTGGAGCAAGTAGGATTTGGCTGGAAGACACCATTTCATTACATGTAAGGCTCCTATTTTATTTTATTTTTTTCCCCCCCGGTATTGTGTGTGGGCTTTTTATGCCTATTGACAGTAAGACAATCCATTTATAACACTTTTGCTCACATTGAGAGGAGTAATGTTTGATTAAAATTAAATTGTTCATGGTAGCTACTCACATTTAAAAGGATACTCTTGCGCCCTTTAAAACCTAAGGTATCATGCACTTTATAAGCATTACAAGTTTCAAATGCCTCTTAATTCCTTTTCCTTCTGGTTTGAAGAAATTGAATAATTTCAGTAGGATGCAGCAGATATCTTTCAGACATCCTATATGTGAATACTATGTCTTTATTTATTATTTCCAAGGTGATCTATTGCTATTCAAAAGGAAAAACAGAAGAGCCATGCAGCTGTTTGTTTATAGCTAGGCTCTATTGAGCTAAGGATGAGAGCAATAGGTTTTTAGAGTGCATACAGAACATAAAGAATTACATGGTTATGACAGCGATATATATTTTTAAAGCTGCAAATGCAATATAGAAATATATCACTACATATAAATAATTAGACTATATGAGAACATTAAGATTAGTTTAAAAGTTCTATGAGGGAAGAAAGAAGGGCTTACTAATCTGTACAATAATCTTGGTGTAGCCTTTCAAAAGGGAAAAGGAGAACAGATGACCTTAGGGCTTTGACCTGCCTGCTGCAGAGCTGCCACCTTCAATGTGCTGGGGATATCTTGGTTGTATCTGGTGTCTGTAAAAATCCAGTGGCCTTAATCACCTTACAAGTCTGGTTAAGTTGTAGACTTCAGTTTCTAGGCTGTTGTTCTCAAATAAAAAATTACAAACCATATTTCAGGATTATCTGCAGAAAAATTTGGGGGGCTTTGAAATAATTCATTATGGCTGCAAGTTTTTGAAAACTTCTGTTCTATGCAACTCTTCTTTCAGGAGTTGATTGCAAAATTTTCCTAGGATTTTTTTTTAAAGCATGGAAGACACTGGGCAAATCATGGATTAGAAGAACTGTTGTTTTACATGGATACTTTGCCTTTAAAAAAAAAAAAGTAACTCTGAGTAGTAAATGGAAAGGTATAGTACGCAGAAGGTTTTGAAGATAAATTCAGAAGAAGTTACATCTCCTTTGCAGAACTGATTTAAAATTGTATGGAAGGTAGAGAAGGATTTATGTAGGGTATTGCCAGCTATAGCTCCTTAAGTGGTGATGTTGCTGTTGCTATTCTTGCTTTAATTATTTTATTGCTTTTGTAGAACTGAACAGAAATCAGACCTGCACTGTTCATTCATGTAAGAAATCTTTGTGCATGGAAACTGTTAGGCCAATGTACAAGAAATGTATATGTTTAAATTCAATAATAGATGTTTATAATTGGAGATCAGATTTTGCTTATTTGTGTTGCTAAGCACTGGGAGCTGCTAGTGAGTGCACTGTAAATCTGTGGACTATCACAGATAATAACGAATAATACTAATCATTTTTCATTGATATTTAAATGAGGGAAAAATTAAGAGTTCTGTGATTATTAAAAGAACAAAAGTAATTGATCAAAGTATAGATGCCCAAGATAAGCTACAGTCCTTAATTTTTGTTCACTGAATGAGAAATTTCCTTCAACATATACTGCAAATGCAAGGGTTGTGGTCCTGACTGTATTGCAAATATGACAGGAGCAATCAGTGCTGGAGTGTAATGCTAGGAGAAAACCAAGGGAGAGTTTTCTTTTGAGTAAAACTTTGGCTGAAAAGACAAGTTTGGAAACTGAACAAACAAGAACAGTCCCTTTTCCTGTGCCTAGGTTCTTTGTAAACAATATTGCAGTGATTCAATATCTGACTTTTAACATTAGGTTCTCTTGCCTCAAGACAAGTTCAGTACTGGGCCTACTCAGTAGTAGGGCCTTGAGGCAATGCAAATAAAAAAAAAGTGTGTGTGTATATATATATATATACACATATTTCATCTATTTTAATTGTGGTTTAATAGCTTTCTTTAATAGAGTGGAAAAACTTGTGTTGATAAGGCTTCACCCAACAAGCAAAGCTTGTCTACTGGGATCCATAGGCACTAAAGGAAAAACATTCTGAATTCTCTTCCATACTTGTGTCTCTCATTTTTCTCCTTTGTTTTCTTCCATTGCTCCACTTCTGTCTAATCCCTCCTTCCCCAACAGTCAGGGCTGTTCTCTAAGTCAAGCTGTTGACTCAGATCACTTAGTAAACTTTGTGTATATGGAAGTAGGAATTGTAAGAGGACTGAAATGAGGATGTGGTGCTTCCAGAACGGGAAAGAAGCTCTGACCACATGTAGGTGTTGCCAAAAATCAGAATCCTTGCTGGAGTGGCAGCTGTTGCATGTTGCTCTAAAAGTGTGCTACTGTCTTCAAACACTGAAGTGTTTGAAGTTCAGCTGTGCTTACAGCTGGTGAAAAAATATTTTGCTCTAGAGTTGCAGCTATGGGTGTATATTAGATACTTTAGTAGCATGTACAAGGAATTGTTTTATTGTGTAAATACTATGATCCTACGTTACTTAGAAATACTTGATTAAGTGCAAAATGTCGTAGGTCAGATTCAACAAAGCATGTAGGAAATACTTGAAAGTGAAATTGTTTTGACTTTAGGTCACTAGTGAAGATCCATGGCATGGAGGCTAGTGAGAGGTGGGGAGAGACTGTGTGAGCAACCTGGACTTCTCTTGACTCTGGCAGGATCGAGGTCTAGGGATTGCTGGAGATGAAGAACTGAACAGAATCATRTTACGTCTTGAATTAAACTGAAATGTGGAATTTACTATTGATAGCTTAGGAATGCAGTTTCAGGTCTATATTTTTGCAGCTTGTAAGCTTGTACCACTTAAAACATACTGCTTTGTTGCTCCTCCCCCCCCCCCCAAATCTACCTCAAATTCTGTGCAGGTACAAAACATACTTTCTCTTTTCCACACCAGCTATATAAAAACCAGTGAAGCAATTGAAAGGAACCAGAGAGAAGCCTAGTAGAAGGGATTACACCTGGAATACAATGCAGTACACTATTTTTGCATATATCCTGTACCTATTACACAATTTTATATTCTGTTCACTTTGGGAATCAGATACTATCCTGACAGATTCAGTGATATTTCAATCATGTAAGCACAGGAGATGGTAAATTAGCTGAACTTTTTATTCATCTTTTCCCCAGATTTATTTTCTTTTACTGAACTATTGATTGATTTTTATTTTTTCCCTCCAGCTGATATTTCAGTGACAGTAAAAGACAAACAAGTAATAAACTGCCAATTGTGGCGGATGAATGGCACGGACTCAGGAGGATTTGTGTCCTGAGACATTTATTGTTTATTTCTGAGCATATTTAAAAAGTTAGCTGCTTCAGTGGTTTCACAGACACACTTTGCTAAGCCAATCGTCATGCAGATTATGTCACAGGGAGCCAGTCCTTACACCGATCACACACGCAGCGATCATGCCTTGTACCTTGCTACTTGTTTAGAAAAGCTGTCTTGCCCTTAACCTTGGCTCCCACTGGCTTCTGCTAGTTTATCTGTACTTTCTCAGGATGTATCATTCCCAGCTGCACCAATGTCCTTGGGTACGTTTGTCTGAGGCTCCTGTTGCTTGCTACTTGCAACTTTCCACCAGTTTAACCCTGTCATGACCCTCCACGGCCAATGATTTCCTGTATTCTGTTAGTCAGATTCTTGCCTGTAAGAGAAACCATTCATTTTGAATTCACTGAATTTAGTTCTTTTTTTTTTTTTAAACTGTTGATAGGAAAGTGGATGGGGAAAGCTAAACGCTACAAAGCTAAGCGAAATGCTACTACTTTATTCAGTTCTTTAGAAGAATAGGAAGAAATGTAAGTAAAAATGGTAAAAAGATGAGACTGACAGTATCAGCATTTAGCTATTGTTAATAAGGCATTGCTAGAATATGACTTATGCAATCAAAAATCTATTTGACTCTGAAATCCAGGCCCTGATGTGTTGCCGCTTTACTGTGAGTGTTTAGATACCGGCGTTATGTTGTACTTGCTAACATGGCCAAACTTAACGATCAATACAGCCTTTTGTGATGACCAGCTGTACCTCTGGAAGTTCAATTTCCACTATTAAAATTCTGGGCTACACCCTATAGGAGGTTTGAATCTAATTTTTTTTTCCCTTGTTTAGAATACTAATTAGCACTAAGAAGAGTCTTCCTTACCATGCAGAGTCTTGATCTTGTAATGGGCCCTGTACAAACAGATGCTTATGCTCACAGAGACCCACAACACAGGTGCCCAAGTTGTATGCATATGGTGTGACTACTAGTAACTGACAAGTGGAATTAAAGCAAACTTAAATGCTGTAAATTAACTTTATCTGGTATAGTATATTTTGGAAGAACTGTCTGCAGACTCCATGGTGAAAATGATAGACATGGCAAATTTGCCACAAGAACATAAAGTTCAGTATTTCACATCTTAATTTTGTTGCTTATCCTTCTTCTCTCCTTTATAAAACTGTTTCAAAGAAGGCAAGTCATGATGTAATCAATAAGAACTTTTGTGTTGCCCTTAGCTAGAAGTTCAGCCCACTACAGCCTACAACTGTCAGTATCTACCCTGCTCAGACAGTTTTTCATAAACACTCCTGGAATAAAGAAAAAATATGCTGTTTGAGCAGCCTTCCTTTTTTGACTTTTTAGTTATTTGAAGATTGAATACTTCTTAATAGCCCTTAATGACACAGTGAATATAATTAAGATGTGGCAGCTACTCCTGAAATGAACAGGTTTATTAAAATTCAATTATTGTGGCTTTTTTCTTATACAGACAGGGTACTTCAGTGTTTTCCTCTTCTATGCAAGCACATTTGCTGTGTAGATCTCTTAACACTAACCAAATTGTCTGCTAATGCAGTTAAAGGCTGTAACAATAAAGCTGAAAGAATTAACTTCAGTCCCCCCGCCTCCTCCCCGAAGATGAGTACTTGTCTTCCTCTCAGCTGTGGCATCTCATATCCTGGTGGGGCCCCATGTAGCCTGTGTGAAAGGATCACAGTCTAKTCCCTTCTGCTGGAAGAGCATGGACATGGTGCTGTTTTTACAGCTTTGCAAAATTAGATTTCATGGAAATCAATAAAGTAACAATGGAATAAAATTGGCATAAGTGATGAGGCTCAACGTGTCCTCTGAAAACTCTTTTCCTGAAAAAGATAAACCACAAGCATAACATTTGAGCTATTGACTAACATTCACAAAGGCATAGATTTATTTGCTAGTCCTTACTCATGGCTTTGAAGTATGTCTGATGAAATGTCACACCAAATTATATCATCTGTTTATAAAAGATGATTTTATTATGACATTAGGATAGTAAAGTATTACTAAATTAAGTATCTTCTCGGGGGGCAGGGAGGGGGAAGGCAGATAAGAAACCTGGACAGAATAATGCAGCATTTTCATAAAGTCTTGAAATAAATATATCAGTTTAGAGTAATAAATATGCTTATTCATGGATTAATTGAAAACTTAAATTTTAATGAAAAAAAGCTGATGAATAGAACTGGAATCCTTAACTGAAAAAGACATGAAAGGAAGGAGCTGTATTCTGTCATTTGATCCAGTTTCCTGAAACCTAAATGTTAGAGTACAGATGCTTTTTCAGAATCAGATTTTTCAATAGCATCAATTTCTTGTGTCCTGCCTGTAATGCCCCATATAACTTCCCAAAATACCATGTTTATGACACTCTCACAGTTATTACTACTAATGAAGATAAAAAGAAATCAGATTCTGTATTATAGTTTTTGTAAAAAAAAAAAAAAAAATATATATATATATATATATATATATTAGAAACTCCCAAAAGAGCTCAGTGGAAAAAAAAAAAAAAAAAAAAAAACCCTTTCTGAACTGTTGGAAAAATCTTTGGCACTCTCGAGTTTAACTGTGGATACCATATATTTAACTCAGTTGTTATGTAAATTCTGTGTTTTGACTGAATAAAAGTGCGATCACTTTAGGATGGTGTTGTCTTTAGCATAAATACACACCAAATTAGTTCCAATGGGGAAGAAAAACTATATAGTGGAGGAGAAGTGGCAGGCTGATAGCTGGTTAATATGTAACTTGAAATGTAACAAGATGTCAAGTAAAAGCCTTTCTAGTCTGCATAAATCTAAAGCAGGTAATATTTCATCCCTTAGAAAGAAATTCACTCAGATGTGCATTTGGCTGTAAAGCTTTACAACAGGGAGAGGCAAGGAAGCTAATGTATTATGTCATATTTTTCTCTAGGTAAAAATGGAACCATATAGGAAAACTGTTTTTTAGAATAACTGCTAGCTTAAGTTTAAAAGGGTGCTTAAGCATGCTGCAGACTTGAGATCTGAGCAAGTGAAATGGGGAGCAAGAATGACAGTGCAATGAAAAGGGCTCTTTAGTGTAGATTAAGGATTGCTCATTCCATGCAGCAAGTAGCAAGCACAATAATATTGCATTTGCTGGCACTAATTTGCTTAGGTCTGTTATTGCACTTACCATTTAGCACTGTGCTGTATCAGTAGAAACCACCACGTGTTTTAGGTTTATTCCTGCAATAAATTGTGTGAGAATGAAAGGAGGCAGCTGGACATAGTTGATCACAGGATTTGAGATTTTCATAAAGTGCTGTAAATCACTGTTTAAAGAATACCCGAGCAACCCATCCACCCCCAGCTAACATCTGAAAGTTTAAGATATAGCTGATAACTAGAGATTCCTATTTTTACTGCTGAGAAAAATAGGAACATGTCTGGATTTTTTTTATTATTATTTTTTTAAGGCTTCTTCTATACAGAAGACTTCATATATTCAGTACTTGTATGCTGACTGTATCTGGAATTCTATAATCCTTCTATAAGAAGTCCTGTAAAGAGAGATCTCAAAGACAGGTAAAAATTAAAAATACAATCCTTATTTCAAAATTCAAGAATGTCTTTGTTGCAGTTAAGAACTACTCAGTTTATGTATGCTACTGTAAAACACATCATCAGTGACATGTCTCAGATATGCTAGTTGTATGTGCTGAAGAGAAAAGATGCTGCACTGTATGGAGTGAAGGAAATGAGGAGTAAGGTTTGAAAAACAAAAACAAATGAAGGAAGAATAAAAGATGCCTTGATGAAAGTGATTAGAAGCGGGCTACTGAATTGTCTATTTTTATCATAAATAGTGTCAGGTTGAAAGAATCTCAATTTCTGACTGGTTTTAAAGCAAATCTCAGAGAAAGAAAGAGAGAGAAAAGTACTAAAGAGAATTCTTTGCCTATGGAATCAGAGGCAAGTTGATAGTCCATGCTTGTTTCTTGAAATCAGCCATCAAAATGAAGGCTTGAAGCCTCTGATGTCTAGGCAAAAATGTTCCATAGGTCAAGCAATGCTTCCAGTTAGAAGACTTATGGTGGTGGTGACCTATGAAACTCAAGGGGCACAGTTTCCATGATACGTAGTTTAAGGGTTGAGAAAAGCCAATGAGGCAGAAATGAGATCTGTTTCCAGCAGTTAAATTTCTTCATATGAAGAATGACCTTGAAAAATGGGCCTTTGACATTTGACTGTGTATTGTAGTGTCCAGGCAGGCTGTCTGGAAAATGAGAATATACTCTTGCGAAAGTTGTTTTTATTTTTAAGTACAGTTTTCTCATGTTTTAATGGAGAGCAGAATAAAAGCTGTGGAGTAGGAATATTCTGAATGGCACAAAAAGTGAGATTACTTAGGAAGGACTCCACATAAAATATTGCAAAATCGAACTAAAGCTCTTCATTTGCATAGTGACAGCTACAAAGCAAAAACAAAGAAACCATAGGCAGGATATAACACTGAGATCAGAATGACTCTAATCAAGATCAGAAAAACTGGATTGAAAATAAGTGTTCAGGATTTAGAAGCTGAAGTAGTCATACAAAAATTCCATCAGTCTTAATATTAAATATGGTTCATACTTCCATAATGCTATTCTTGGTGCAGGAAGATGAATGAAAAATTAGTTTCCCCTTTAACTTTACATTGTCCAGTCTCTCAAGTGCATGCAACTTCATTTGCCTAATGTTTTCTATTGTGTCAACACAATATTTTCTCTTTATGTGACCATATTACATTTGTTAACAAAACAAAAACCCCTCCATTTCTCAGATCTATAAGGGTTAGTGACTTCTGAGCAAAGTCCTGTTTTCTCTATCTCCTTTTACTTTCAAATAAAGGCAGAATTCCTCTTTACATGCATTTTCTGCCACTTGTATCAATTTTTTCCTCTCCTTCCAAAAGAATTTTTCTTTTAAAATCTAAACTTTCTTTTCTTCCTCCTGTCTTAATGTAATACCCTGTTGTCTTTAGCATTCACCTAGCTTGCCCCAATCTAGCTACTGTGAATACTGCTCAATGTGAAAATGCAGCAGCTGGACATAGACTTATGCACTCAGGCCCAGGCATGATGGGAAGGCACTGAGTCAGAGGAGGGACAAATTCTTACAGGTTTGAAGCAAGCCTCTGGTCTGCAGCCATTACTGAAATGGAAACCATGTCCCTGGTTCCAGAGAGGAAAGAGATGGTGTCATTGCTAGGATACCCAAGATGTCAAATTTTTTAATAAAAAGAGCAGTATTTCAACACCACATAAAAGAAGGATTAAAACAACTCTAACAGCTGCTTAAAGATAAGTAAACAATTCAGGTTTTATAGTCTTTTTTTTCTCAACAATAATTTCMTGGTCTTCAGTGTACTTTGAATACAATACTTTTAAAATATGTAACTAACAAATTTAATTTATTCTTTCCATGTCAGTAATTTCTAACATTCTTCAGTTCTGTTGCACCACAGTATATTCCTTGTCAGTCTGTTTCTTTCTTGATATAGCTCAGCAGCAAGATGGCTGGATTGAGGAAAGTTCAACAGCAATTATAAGGAGAGTGGCTATTGCAACTTGAGTGCCCTTGCACAGATGATACCACTGAATAACAGCAGACAAGGCACAAAGAACAGACAAAAAATAAAAACTGTATCAGAGCACACTTGATGGATACCAGCCTAGAGATTGATGCTAATATTTGCAACAAAAGAATAGGCCAGGACATACCACTTACTATGCTTTTTTTTAAGTGTGGTTTCTGAAGCGTCAAGGATGGCTTTATTTTTCCTCCTTTTAAAAATTGATTGGCACACGTGTTCCAATATAAAGGAGATGGAATGCCAAAGGAGACATCTATGTTGACAGTTTTCACATGGTTAATGTACAAGCTTTTTTTTTTTTTTTAATGGGAAAGGGGAAGAAATAGAAGAAGGTAGATATTACCAAAAGATGAAAGGAGCTTAAGTGCATCATTGTGAAATCTTAGAATTAYTATGTATTATGAAGGTATTTATCTGATGTCATTCTTGTTGGTAAATGTTGTCTTTGGCTTGTTTTTGCTCTTGATGAATCCAGGACTTTCACTTGCATTGACATTTTCTGTTCTGGGCAGATAGCATTTACATAAACGAATAARTATTATCTCAAATGGAATAACTGCTCTGATTCATTCTGTGACCAAATTGCATCCTGAAAATTTTGTTTCTAGGACAGCAAACTGCTTAGAGAATCAAGATACTGTATCCACTGATTTGTTTCCACACTGACCCACCAGTTCATTCTCTTAATGCTTTTCATTTGCTGTATGAGTCAGTTACCTTAATTTTGGGTGGATCCTGTTGTTTATGCCTCAAAACCTCTAGCAGAATTGTCTCTGTGTGAAAGCTTCTCAAAATATTTTTTACAGAAAATGTACATAATCACTGATAGTAAATCTCACATCTACCACCCACCATCTGAGTTCCAATACAAATACTTGTTTAGAACTTCAAAAACTGCTGCAAAAGCTGTCAGAGAAGATGTATCATCTTGAATATAGAAAACAGCTTCTTTTTTACCTCCCCCCCCTTCTTTTCTTCCTCTGTTACCAGACAGAAGCTCATAGTCTACAGGAGCAAACTCCTGCTGAACTGCTAATGGGTTGATATTCACATAACACATTTCAGTCTCTCTAGGTTCATTTGGGAAACAATACATAAAACTCCGGCTGGCCTAAAAACAAAGCAACAAAATCTCAAGTATTGTATCAGCAAAAGGCTGCCTGGAGTCAATAGGGCTTATTGTTCACCTACAGGCAATTGACTTAATCTCTTTGGACCTAGTTTCCATTTTGTGAAACTGTTAAATCTTTTTCTCCTCTGCTTTGTCTGTGGGTTTTTTTTGTTTGTTTCCCCCCCCCCCAACACTTCTCCTCTCACCAGAAGCACAAATGAGATTCTGTATTCACTGTTATCCAGTGATCTCTTTCTCAATGACTGCTTCCACAAGACAGACTTACTTTCTCACAGCTTTGCATTAGTTATATAACCATATATAGTTAAACTTTCCTGACTTATCAAAACACTATATTTGATGGGTCTCTCTTACAGAGTGGGTTTTGTAATGCTATGTGTACCTTCCCTTTCATTACCATTATTTAAGCATTCCATGATTCTCTGTATTTTCTGTGAATTTGGTACATAACAGTTTAATAGTAACTTTCAATGAATGATGAAATTGTAGAATAAAATTAGGCTCCTTGATTTGATGATAACTTCTTTTTGGCTTTTCAGATCAGTCAACAAACTCTTCACCAGTTAGTGTGCTTTGCTGATATTGTATAGTGCTCTTTTAAAAATCAGATTATTTTGTGGTGTCAAGTCAAATATTAAGTCTATGTATACATTTCAAAAAAGGTGTTTTTTGTTTTTTTTAATAAACCAAACATTTTCATCACAGAATCAGATTTATTTTAGTAGAGCATTTTTCCATGTAGGCAGTTTTTAAGCTGGCTAGTATTACTTCTGTCATAAGTCTTCATTAACTGAGGCTGTGTTGATATGCCATAGGTTTGCCCCAACTCTTGCCTAGCTAACCAATTAGAGGTACCTAGGCCACTTAACTTCTGAAATATCCCAGTGTTATCGAATTTATCCAAAACATATATCAGCAGATAAGGTGTCCTCAGGCAACTTTTTTTTTTTTTTTTTTTTTTTTAGGATTCTTGAATGCTGATTATAATGCATTTCTTCTTAATAATGAAAACTTCCAATTTCTTATGCTTATTATACCATCTCAGCTTGTAGCAGAGCTGAATAGTTTCAAGGGACTTAAATTTATCTGTCCTCTGCCTTTCAAGCTTGAATACCTTTACCTATGTCATTCCGGATAGATATTTATTAAAGACCTCCAAATAGGAAGGCTGAATGCATCGTCTCCAGACAATGTAGTCAGTTCTTCACTATTCTTACTAAGAAGTTTTTCTTAATGCCTGACTTGAACCTTTTATGCTGTAATGTAAGCCTATTACTTCCCCTATTCATTATAGGAAAGGAAACAGATTAGTCCCTCATTCTTTTCTGGTCATTTATGTACTTAAACCATGTTTGTACCTTCTCCTCAATCTTTAAAGTAAGCAAACTAAATTCATTCAATATTTTCACTTAGAACTCACTTGGCTGTCTTGTTCTTTCCTACTCCATTCCCATAGTGTTAATTTTAATAGACAGCTTATCACAACTGATTTTTATTAATGCAGCAAGCACAGTTAGATGCTTCTGTCTCCTCAAAATCAGCTGGTGGTTTGAGTGCAAAATAGTTCACTTCTTCCTGTGGCTATGTCTCTTTAATTGATTCTTATGGAGTAACTTCTTGTTTTGACATTTCCTGAATTGTCCCTGCATGCACTTTCTACTTCCTGCATGCTTTCTTCTTATGTGAAGAACTCTCGATTAGCCAGACTGGTCTTCTGATACATTTCCTCTTTCTTCCAAAAGAGGATTTTTGTTTGCTTTTGTTGTTGTTGTTTGGTGGGGGAAGAAGGGTCGTTCTCAAAGACCAGGCTACCAGGATATCTTGTCCACTAATTTAAAAGTTCATTGAAATCTACCTACTTGAAAATAGGAAAGTTTTCATTAGGCTATTACTTCTCCTTTTTTTCTGAGGGTTAACTCTGTTGTTTATTTATGGCAAGAAGAAACTTCAATGAAATCCATGACTCTAAAGCCATTTCATCCTTGTTCTCCAGAATCATATCTAAAAGCCCTTTAAGTGCTCTCTGCACCTTCTATATCAAGAAATGTTCACAAAGCACTCCAAAAACATGCTAGACATATCATCTGCCAAGTTAGTCATCTGAGCCAAAACTAGTTATCTAGGCTCCATCTGTAATTGATGGAGAGAAATGGGCCCTTCCAGATGGTGATGATAAAGATGAATAAATCATTCTCTGAAAGCACCTTCTCCTTTACATGAAGATAGAGCCTAGATTATCAGATTAGATTTAGACAAATAATTTTTTTAGGTTTCTAAAGTTTAGTGGGCTGAATCTTGCTCTCTGCTTCTCTCTGTATTCTTTTTTTGAGCAGATATTCTTTTTTTGAGCAATTGAGCAGAATTGTCTATTACTACTAGACCTTAAGTTGTGGATGATTCTGACACTGATTCACAAAAAAGCCTTACCTTTTTGATATTCATCGTTCATCTTGAACTCCAAACATGACAGTGCCTGTCAGTGCAATGCAAGGCAGTGTCTAGCTTGATCTTATCAGATCAGGGGAGTTAATTGATTTGTGGATATAAAGGGGTTGATGAGTCATCAGCTCAGAATCTGCTCCCCCCCCCCCAAAAAAAAAAAAAGCAACAGAAAATATAAATGAAATCAACCAATACACTATCAACAGGACTACTGAAGTTCAGGCTGATAGAACAAAGCATGGGCGTTGCAGGGGACTACATGTTTTTGACTCACCTCTTATGTGGTTAAACAAAAACTTGATTTGTGTACTGAGAACCTGTGGAAGCCATGTTTTTCTCTTACAAGAACTGTTCAGTTTCAGGGCCATTTTATCCTAGCCACAAAATATCAAGGTAATTTGCTATAGTGGTTCTTATTTTGGCTGCTGGTAGTAAAATAAAAAAAAAACCTATATCCTAAATAAGTTGAGAACAGTAATTCCTATCCTTGACTGCTTCACAGTTCAAGCTGTTTGTCAAATGTGCTGTCACAATAGTTTCTTTGGGTAATATTTGAAGAATCTCTCTCTCCCTCTCTCTCTCTAATGAAACCTGGCAACTTTTTCATCGATTGCTTTTCTTTTTCTAGCACTGCACCTGCTGCCTTTGCAGTTTCTGATCAATTTTCTAGCATCTCAGCTCATTCATATATTTCAATATAACATGGTGACTTAGGTTTTTGAGAGTATGCCAGGTGTTTCTTTTCTGCTAGATGCTGTGACCTAAACTGGCAACGTGTGCCATGTTTTATATACTTGTGGGGTTTAGGTAACAACTGGATAGATAAAGGTATAACTCTTTCCTGTGTACAACTGCAGGATATGATGATGAAATAAAATAGGAGAGAAATAAGTCAGGTTTAGTATCATTGCTACCTAAATGTATTTTATATAGTGGTAAAGAAACTAAAGCTAACCATAGTCTCCAGGAGAATCTCTTCTACATATCTACTATGCAGTAGATATGTTAGTTAAGAGCGGATATTGTGGACGGCAACAATAAAGTGAACGTTTGTTATCGCAATCACTGGACAGGCTGGAGAGGTGGGCGGAGAGGAACCTCATGAAGTTTGACAAAGGCAAGTGCAGGGTCCTGCACCTAGGGAGGATTAACCCCATGCACCAGTACAGGTTGGGGGTTGACCTGCTGGAAAGCAGCTCTGCGGAGAAGGACCTGGGAGTGCTGGTGGACACCAAGTTAABCATGAGSCAGCAATGTGCCCTTGTGGCGAACAAGGCCAATGGTATCCTGGGGTGCATCAGGAAGAGTGTTGCCAGCAGGTCGAGGGAGGTGATTCTCCCCCTCTACTCAGCCCTGCTGAGGCCACACCTGGAGTACTGCGTCCAGTGCTGGGCTCCCCAGTACAAGAGGGATGTGGCACTACTGGAGCAAGTCCAGCGAAGGGCTACAAAGATGATTAGGGGACTGGAGCATCTCTCTTATGAGGAAAGGCTGAGAGAGCTGGGCCTGGTTAGCCTGCAACGTGCTCTAGGTGACCCTGCTTGAGCAGGGGGGTTGAACTAGGTGATCTCCAGAGGTCCCTTCCAACCTCAACCATTCTGTGATTCTGTGTGACTCTGTGAATTGCGTAACTGCATTTCTCTGGGTCTTTGTTCAAAGGAAACATTTGAAAGAATGACAAGTTTAAAACTCATTTATTGAACATTTTTTCACTGGAGAATAGATTTGTGTTATCAAGCGTATATACATATACTAGTAGAAGACATTATTAAATGAAGGATGGATGTTATAAACCTTCACAGACATGAGATACAGATTGCAGATGGCTATAAACATTTCAGTAAAAGTGTTACAGATGGCTACAAAGCTACAGTCTATCTGTGGCTGAGTGAACTCTAGCAGTTATTAATTAATTACCAATGATAACAGATAATTTTTGGCTAGCAGTGCGTTAATTTTTGTTCAAAATGTCAGCATCATTCAACCTTCTATAACATTCTCTCTTCTTACTGTCAGTTCTCAGCATGAACAATCTTAGACCAAAACTTTGTCAACACCGGGACATGAGAAGCTGTATTCATACAAGCTCCTTCTTCTGGTGTGTCCCAAATTGCAAATGTCATTGTAAAACACTTTTCCTATATATTAGTTTTGTAGGCTTGCTCAGAGTTGTTGTTTTTTTAATTATTATTATCTTTATTGCTTTTGACAATTGTGATAACCAATTAAAGGCCATCTAGAGGTTGGTTACTCTTATATCTTGCATATGTGCAGAGATGGAATATTTAAAGTGCACATGCTGAGCTGGAAATAATGTCCAGGAGTTAGAGGGGGCTGATCTTGTATGTTTATACAAACGGTATTACTCTAAATGCTATTTCAGCACCAGCTTACTGCATGTTAGCAGTTATGCCTGTGTCTTGGGTATATCAAAACTACTGGGTAGCCATTAATTGACGCCGAGGTTATCATTTTGTACTTCAGAAGATGGGAATCAAGAATTGCCAGTGGGATGACAGTTCTGGCTGGATCAATTGATGAGGAGGGATAAATACCAAACCAAATTAGACAGTGATATCAGTGTAACAATTTCATCTGCTGAAGTGATACTGAAGTTAGGGAAGATATGAACATATCTTGTCCACTTACAGACAGACATTCCTCCAGCAGGACCCACTGAAAACCCAACAGTCCTCCATTCCCCTAGATGTTGCATTGCTTCAGGTAATGCATAAGCAGTCTAACAGAGACCACAAATGTACCTATATTCTGTTTCCACTGTAGAAGTCCAGGTTCAGGCTATGTTAAACAGGAAGCAATTCAGCTCTATCTGAATCCATGGGCACTTCCAGTTCTTTCTAACTGAAGGAAAAAGATTAAGCATGCTTGATGAGTTTTCACTGATGTTCAGTCAGTTCAACATACTGATGTTTGATACAAGAGTTTTACGCTCTTAGAGTTGGCAAGTATATATTGACAGATGCGGCTTTAAAAACCTGCAAAAAAGAGGGTCTTTGGTTGAAATAGATCATTAACAGCCCTTGCTTTTCTCTTCAGGGAGATACAGCTGTTCCTAAGATACTAAACTGTGTGATGTTGCTTACCTGGATGTTGCAGCTGTATGCATTTTTGGCTACTCAAGTGATTCAGCAAAACATTTGTGAAGCCAGTCTGCACCTGATTCAGAATAACTTTAAAGTAACCAGCACCACCCTAACTATTCGGGACATTGTAAGTGTCAAGATTTTGTTGGGTTTGGGTATAGTAATATTTTCAAAAGTATTAAGCTGTAGGCATATTTTCAAAAACATTTATTTGCCTAACTTTTAGAGATTTTCAAGGGGATTGTGTATTCCTGAAAAATCTCACTAGACTCCTATCTGTAGCTCCGTGCTCACAGAATACTTTTTCAACATAGGCCTGTAGGGAATACCATGAGTATCTCCAGCAAATTCTACTRTGTGATTTAGTGTTAGCTCTACCCTGTTTAGCAATCACTGCTGTAATTATCTCAGTGTTCAGTCTAAGCTTTTGAACATAGACATTTAAATTAATTTGGATCTGGGAAAAAAAGTTAGACTCAACTATATTTTACATGTGGATAGATTTTTTTTCAAATTCAACCAAGATTGCCATAAACTCAGTTTTGTATTTTGAAAGCAGAATGTTGATTCATGCTTGTAGAAGTAAGTAGTTCTGCTAATCAGAATGCTTGTGCTCCTAACATCTTCATTTGCAAAGGCAGATAGGTGGGTAGATGCACATATACATAGATTAATGTGTGTCTTTGATTTGTACAGAACTTAATGCAGCTCAATTACTGATGCAGATTAGGTTCACGGAAAGGAAGGAGGCTCTTCAAAATATGCTCTGATGTGAATCCATAGTGTATTTATAGTCATTCTATTTTTTTGTTCGACTGTAAACTCTTGGTCTTTGTATGGAGGCTCACCAGTTGGATCATGGTGGGGGAACTGTGTTTTGCACAGCGAGACACTGCTCCTCTCTCCTGTGACCTTAATGTCTCTTAGGACAAGACAGAAAACTGCAGAGGGATACAACCTTCTCAAATAATCCTGTTTGATTTACTGGGGAAATATGATTCCTACTTTACCTCAGATTTGTTTATTTTCCTCCCAAGAGAGGATCACAATTTATTTATAGAACTCATAATTCATTCACGTTTCTAAGAGGGATGGGAAATTTAGGCTTTTCATTTTTTATTTTTTGCTTAATTTTTTTTTCTGATTTATGCAGTGGGCATTATTACAAACTCAGTATTTGTCTCTTCAGAGTACTGGATTAGTTCTTGTTTCCAATACAGAAAGATACTTTAAAATACCACTGATTCCGCAGGAAATGAATGTAGAATGTTTAGTGACTCTCTCTGTGCATATAGTGTGTTTATGAATGATTAATAGAAGGTTTCTGCTTTCTTGAGAATAATAAATAGGTGCAGAGAAAAACTTTTCTCTAGCAGAGCCTGTGAAAATGACTGCTTAACTTGGGTGTACAGTAGCTTGGCAGAATCATTTCACCAAAAATTGCATGTGAATGTAGAGGCACAAAAAGGATTTGTACGCAATTGATCTTATAAAAACAAATCAGAAGTAGATTGCCTAGTTACCAACACAAAGCCAATCCTCAGGTATTAACTTTGCAGGCAACCCTTCAGAAATACATACAGGTATTCTACAAATAGGATATGGCTGCATTTATAGATATCTTAGTTGCAAGTGTATTTATAGATACAGTCTAATTAGAAACTGGAAGGTTCAGTCCCAGCTTTGTTAAAGAGCAGCAGCCATGTTTTTAGTTGGTGCAAACAAATATATTAGCTGGATTAGTTGCAGAAGTTTCTATCATGCAGTGCTGACCCCACATTTCTTGACCTTGTGTATTAGGTAGAAAGATTGAACAGAAGCATTAATGCCAGATTTGCCCACTGAATTTCAAAGCCTCTGATCTTCTCTGTACCTTCTTCCCTGCTTCAGTTGAATTAGGCCTTCTAACCTTTACACTCCCTTTCACTTTAGAGATGGGGGAGGGATTATTGCTATCAGGATTGTTGTAGGATTTTGTTTTCCATTCTGAGCTTCATTAAATGAATGAGAGATGCAATGAAGCTAATCAAACAGGAAGCCCAAAGAAATGGCAATTTCCTGAGACTTTTTTTTTTCCCCTCAACTCAAGATTATAGTCTTACCCTATTTGACCTGAACTACTACTTTGTTTTAGCATTTGGGTTTATTAGGTGAATACTACCCCAACTTTTGAAGCAGAAAATCACTTCAATGTAGTGTGTAGTAGGGAAATAATCATTCTGTATATACCTTGTTCTCGCACTCTGCTTGCCACCTTGTTCTCGCAGTCTGCTTGTCTAAGCATCTGCAACTGGTAAAGGTTGGAAATAAAATAGTGGCCTAGAAGGACCATTGGCCAGTTCAGTGTGAAGTCTAAAGCTTTTAATTCACTCAGTCTAAGAGATGAAAATTAAGAGGAAACAATGTTGGTCTGAGGTGCTAAGAAAACCTGTGTTGATGTGAAATTTCAACACTAGCTGGCGTTTCCTAAGGAGTGATGGCAATGTGGTCTCATGCCCAGCTCTTTTGTACTGCCAGTAAGCATGCAGTAGGTAACTGAAATAGCTAAATTGCCTGTCAACACAGAATTGAATTTCTCAAACAAGTGATGGGAGACTAAGGATCTACCTGTAAATGTTGATATTCTGTGTAAGGTTAGCATTGTCAAGGAATCCTGGAGCGTTTCAATATCATAAAGTAGGTTGATGGGGCAATATGATCTGAAAAAAGCATCAAAAATTGAGAAGTTTAAGCAGGATAGCTGCCAAGACAGGTGAAACAGCCCTTCTATTTTACTCTTGGAGTACTGCATCCAGTTTTGGGTGCAGTATTTTAGAAAGGATGCAGACCAGTTGGAGGAAACTGAAACAGACAAGATGATTTCTTGAGGTACCTTTAAGCCCCAGGATTCTGTGATTTCAACATATATGTATCAGCTGAGAATCTAAATGATTTTGTGTATGCAGATGTGTGCATGAATGCCAGTATCTTTCTGTCTGTATCAGAATATCTTGCTGTTTTTCATTCACTCTGAGATAGCTACCCGTTCAGAGCCATTTCTTAATGTCATTAATTATACCTCAACACTCTCAGCAGTTGACTAGGAATGCAGGTTGAAACTTGCATTCAAAACAAGCCACACTGAGCAGAATTTGCCTGTCCTTGGAGATAAGGACAGCACTTTAAAGTCAAGGGTTATGCTGATGAAATCAAATACCAGACTGCTGAGAGTTAGATGGCAGTGTTAGCCTACATTACACTTCTGATGTTTTGTTCAGCTTCCTGTACTATCCTTATCACTTTATTTTTTGAGCATCTCCTAGTGTTGTGTTAAACAATATGACTAATATCTGTCATGCAGTTCTCTCAGTTCTTCCCAATAGGGGAAATGTGTGCAGTGGCATGACTTGTTCTGATGTGCCTTTTATTTTCCTCCCCTGCTTCCTCCTTACCTCTTTGATTTGCAGTTTTCATCTTGCCTTTTATAGGAACTTCTAGAAATAGTCTGAGTTATGTTGCTACTCTGCAGAGACTTTAAGCCATATTTGGAGATGAGTAAAGCAGTTTAGGAGACCAGAGGGATTCTAAATTGATGTAACTTATGGCTTCCCCTGTCTTCCCAATATATCAGCTATACTTGATAAAAATCTCTCTGCAGATGTTTTTTAAATACAGTGTTTATATTAACATCTTTCTATCAACATGTAAGTTGTACTCTCTGGCAGGTTCTCTCTTCCTCCTTCCCTGAGTTGTAGGGCCAGTAATTTGGTAGAATTCTGGTCCTGAAGGGCCAGATGAGAGAAAGTGTACAAGAAAACTAAATGAACTTCCAGTTCTTCCTCAAACAAAGCTGCTCCTGCTTTAATCTTCTCTTTTAGCAGTTACAAAATATAAGTAGATATAAAGGTGCCTGATTTTTCTCTGTGTCTTTAAGTAGGTTTATTTTATAACACTTTACTAGCTACTTCATATTTGACCCTAAATGTAAATGAATGCAGAAACAGTTTCTCTTAACCATTTTAGAGTTCATGACATTTCAAAAATAAATACATTTTAAGTCTCAAATTGCCTGTTAAAAGGGACTCAGAGAAGAAAAATCGTTCCTAATTAAATTGACTTAGACTAAACATTCGCAGATGTTAAAATATCGCTGTTGATTTCCCTCTGCAGGTGCCTACATAAAGCTCCCGGAATAAACCAGTGTTCTCTCTTGGCATAGGTAATCGTATAGCTTAGATTATATTGTTCTCAGAAAGTTCATGAGAAAGAATGAAATCATGTTTTCAGTGATATGATTTAATTTCTGGAAGGACTGCCTTCTAGAAGAGACACTTTCACACTGATATGAACACATAGACGTTCAAAGTGGAGACGTGTATTAGTGGATGTGGATGGATATATATTAGACATATGCTTTGGCTCCAGGCTTATGCCTCATAGAGGGGTGAGCAACCCATTTTTACAGCTTGTTTCAAGTCTGTATGTGACACAAACCAAGTTAAAGGGAAAAAGCTGTAGCTGATATGTCTTTTGCCTTACTGACTAGGATATAAAAGGAATGAATGGAGCTGGTTTTACATAGATTCGGATGCTTGTCAGAGTAGCCTGTTAGGTTGGAGGGCACCACCATGGTTTCTAACTCTATTCACTGTAGAAAAGGCTTTTTTTTTTTTTTTTTAACTTCTACCAAACAGCAGCTACTCACTCAGTTATGAAATGTGCTCTCACGTTGAGGAATATGATCTCTCATGCATGGAGACACATACAGATGCTAGTCTCACCAAGTTCCAGGAACTGTGTGTGTCAGCTGGTGACTGGAATCATACATTTACAGTTTCCACTTCAAATTTCTTCCARAACAAACAGGCAAAACATGTTACTGAGGGCTATATTCTTTTCAAATTGACCATTAGTTGTTTTGTCCTTTTTGACTGCATATGTGCCATGTTTATACTCCCCCCCCCCCCCCCAGGAAAACTGTGTTTTACCTTTTCTTGGGAAATTTAATGTATATGCTGACTGCAGCATCTGGGACATCTTCATTGCCACATATCCCTTTAGCTGAAATAAGAGGACTGCGCTGTCAGTGTGAAAGTCTTGGATTCAAATTATGCTTGTCATCATGTTACTTTTAGGTCCATCCAAAACCTAGGCAGAAGGAGCACATTTAAATTTAAGAGGCAGCCTTATTATAGGTTTTGATTAGTTACAAGTTCACTTGCAATCACAACATTCTTCTGACATGCTGTTATTTTTGTTATTAAAAATATCTTCTCTTAATAAATCAGCACTTACTAGGTAATTCAGTGCCTCGAGGTGTTGCCAGTGAACTAGAGTTCTTGTGCTCTACTGATTGAATCTAGGCCAATTTAGGACTTCAATTTGTTTTGCTCTGAGGGATGCTTAGCAGCCCCTGTGAAATGAGTTTATTGAGGAYTCAATTTTAGCTTTTAAATCACATATGTCACCCCCAGGCTTTGCATTAATTAACAGACTGCAGAAGCCAAGAATGGTACGAACTTTCACCTATAGAGAAAGTTTGTTTTGTAAATAAACCATGACCACCAAATGAGGCCATTTTTCAGCCTTAAAGACAAAGCCTTTGGAATGTAACAAAAACTTTGCACATGGGGTTTATTTTCAGTACTAAGCTGTTTGGGATCTAAAATGACAATTAGATATCTGTAAACAATTTTTTTTTTTAAACAGAAAAAGCTGTTGAGTTATTTTCACCTAGGCTCACAATATAGCAGTAACGCTTTCTGTTGTTTTTTGGTTTGGTCCCCTCCCCTGGGACATTTTTATATCGTCTTCCTTCTTCAGGATATAATTTAAATCTTCATTTAGTTCCTAGGTGGAGGCCTATCTAGAGGTTATAGAGAAGAGGTGGACAGTAAGCTTTCGAAATCTACCCAGAATTAGAAGACCTAGGCCTTCTGGGAGTCTTGCAATGTGTTTAAAAACAAACAAACAAACAACCCCCCCCACGTTCTTACTATTTACAGCTTCTTCCCCCCCCCCATCGTAACACTTTAGCATGTATTTCTTTATGGAAATATTACACGTAAGAGGCACTAAACAGGGAGAGGTTATTCTTTATTGCTGTTGGACATAGCAGTCCTACAAATGTTAGTAAGGCTTGAGAAAGCCCGAGTACTATTCAAATGTAGAACGGCTACCATTGATAAAAAATAATGTAATGTGAATAGGCTTCACACTTTCCATTAAGAAAATGGAGTTTATATATTGGAAAACAAARGAATATGAATGGGGAGAAAAAGATTGCTGCTTCTATCCTGTATCCAGACTTCAAACTGTTTCAGGATTTTATTTATTCATGAGCTAGAAGTGAAAAATAGCACTCAAATCAAATAGATTCACAAACAAATTAAATGCACAAACTCTTTTAAGAATAACTATAAGCTGTACTGCAAATCTAAGGATACCAGCTTCCTAAGAAAGCATATCCTATGTCTGTACACTGGCACCACTTCCATTACTTTATCTTCTTTTGCTTATTGCACTGTGTCAGGGCCTTCCACTCCCTCTTATGCCCTAAACATTGTATGGTCAGGAGATAGTACTATGGCCAATTTCAAAGTATGTGTGTAATGACATGCTATCCAGTGCAGCTGGTAGGCCAAGCAGACCAAAAACTTATCAACTCTTCCTTTCCGCCCCCCTGCCCCCTTGTGTTTGGGTTAATATGTTTCTTTCCTTTGTCCAGTTTTTATGACATTTATAAGAACTCATATCTCTGAGACCTCTTTCCCTCATGTTAAGTTTAAGTAAAATTATTAAGTTTTTCCAAAAAAGAAGTGATGATCTTACTATAGGATAAATATCTTGGACAAAGTAATCTCTGAGTAACTTTTGGGGAAAATTGAATACTGAATGAATATGAATATCTTGGCAATCCTTAACTGACATACATAATAATGCACTCTTCAAACTAGCTAGAGCTTGATCCTGTTAATGGTTACATGCCCGAAATATTCAAGCAGAGGGAGTGCTTATGGCCACAGTTTAGTTTTCACTAGTCTTTAAGTTTGGAGCCTGTTCAAAACTTTTTCTCTGACTGCAAACAAGGATGTTTGCAGAACCTGAAAATTGCTTTGTCACCTTAAAAAAAAAAAAAAAAAAAAAAAGGCAGCTCCTTTTGCTTCTTTTTTGAAAAGAAGCTAGAGCCTTTTTTTCCCCCCTCAATACAGCTGTAGGTAGCTCATCAAAGACAGCAATTTCATATCTATACTAAATAAGAGTAAATGAGTGCCACATCAGCCACTAAACTTAAGGGCGTGTTCTTTCTAATGGAATCCGTGTTTTTTCTGGGCATTGACTGTGAAAGGGGAGAAGAAAGGATAACAAAAGGGAATAGGAGCTATGATAATTACTGTAAGACCAGCTGAAATTCTATTCTTATTATTTTTAAGCTGATTTGTTTTGCTGTTTGATCAGCTCATTGTTTAAATCATCTCATTCCCAATCAAACCTAGGATTCTCTTTTTCAGAAGAATGGTCAGGCTTTTAAAATGTTTTGTCACTGTATCCAGAGACTGGGACAAGTATTTGGCATTGGTGAGAACAGGACCTACTGCCCCATCTTGACTGCTGAACAGAATATAAAACATCCTCAAGATGAAAGCCTTTATCATTATATTTGTATTATATATTGTTTTACTCATATATATAGTTTTTTATATATATATATAGTTATATTGTTTTACTCATTTAAAGGCGGTACAAACGAAAAAGGAAGAAAATGTCCAAGTAAGAAGGAAATCCAGACAGCCTTTCAAAGGTGCTCTGTTCTGCTTAGGGCCAAGTTTTGCTTGCTTGCTAGTTCAAGGTTGTCTGTAGAGAGTTTTTTGTTTGCTTGTTTATCTATATTAATACAGTTGCATCATCCAGGTACTGAGGTATAATATCAATCATAAAAATGTCACGGTGCTTGAGGATCTCTTTTTGGTAGGACCATGGCAACACTGATGCATTTTTGGAAAGATGCAGCTGGAAAAGAAAACAGTGCATGTCTGGACATCTCAAACTTAAGACATGCTGCTACTCAGTTCACAGGAAAGGCTGGAGGGGGAAGGGGAAGCTTACTGAGATTACAGAATGATAATTCATTAGATCATTGTGGGTTTTTTGCATTATTTTTCAAATTGTTTTCTATCCCTAGTAAATGATGCACAAGTATTTTTATTTTTATTTTAGCTAATCAACAACATTATCCATTTCTTGAAAGATGTGAGTTATCCATAGGTTGACAGAGATGTGGATAATTTTTGATCTGTCTAATTTTGACTCAGAACTTGTTCACATCAGGAATTCTCTTTCCAGCAATAAGCAYACACTGTCTCTGATCAATAGCATTTATGAAAGCAGGCATAAGCCAGCCTTTTTCATGCTTACTAATTAAAGGCAGACAGCAATGTACCAACTGGTCCTAAGTTTCTCAGGTTACTAATCTAAATCCTGTACTGTTATCTTCAACAAATTAGAAATTCAAGTGTGTGTGTGTGTACTCTTTAAAGTACATCACATTTTTCAGATTTCTTGTGAAATTCCAGGGACCCCCAGAAAAGAAGCATCAGTAGTTAGTGAACATAGTAGGAGTTCTTCCACAGTCTTCATTTGGCAGGGGATCAGGGCTACTATTGCACCATAGTGGGATGGTGACTTTGAAACAAGATTAGAAAAAGCATCAACCATCTGCATTTCAGGAATATGCAAAAAGCTAGGATGGCCCTGGGGGATATGCTGCAAAAGTACATGATGATCCTCTGTGGTCAGGAGCAAAAAAGGAAAGTCGGAAGGATGCATCCACAGCCTTTACAGGCAGAAGAAAAGAGACTAGTGAGAGAGATGGGAAATTGTGGAATTCCATTAAAACTGAGATATTGACCTTTGTTAGGAATGGCAGAGGAAAAGATTTGCCTTCAAATGCTGATGTTTATGATGCCACAGTGCTTTTGTTTGGTCTTAACCTATCTAGGAAAAAAAGTGAAGCTCCTGTTAAAGACACTGTAATTCCGATGTTTCTAATGCAAAGTATAAAGGGTAGCGATGTTTAGAAAACCCTTGATTAATACTATATTAATGCCATAAACTTTTCTTTGTGACACTTGAGAACTGGATGTTTATTGGTCAGCAAGATACTCTTAAGCAAAGAACTAAAAATTACAATAGTCATTTAAATACATCGTAAACAAGTAATACACAATTTTACYTTGACAAAAGCTTATTATATTTATTATAAGGAGCTTGTAAAACAGTAGACGAATAATTCCAGTCATCAGAACTTCACTGAAATGAACTTGTACAGCATCCTTCTTTCCCTGGCCAGCTCAGGCTTTACAGTATGTATATATTTAAGCATAAGAGCCCGTTACTAATGCATAAGCTTTCACTGATTTGGCAAGAGTGGGCAAATTCCTAGACTCTTGTCACAGATTTAACGTCCAGTCCTCTTCCCTTCCTTCGATTTCCTTACCAAGTCAAAAAAATCTCCACCACACCAAAGAAAGAAACTCAGTGCTGTTAGCTTTCAGTCATTACCTCCTGAATTAACTAAGATACTTTTAAAATAGATGCCTTTTTTTTTTTTTAAAGAATAATTATAAAGGACTGCAGTATAAGGGATGTGTTTGGCAGGTGTCATCACAACCCTTCATGATACTTTCCAAGTGAGTAATTGCAGCAACAATTATCTGATAGCTAAGGGAAAATACTTTCCATGCTAACCCAAGCCACATGTAAGATGACTGATGAAAAGAGTTAAACTTTGCCAAATCAGAAGCAGCAGAGGTGAAAATGGTTTTGAATACAGCAGTTTTACAGGTAGGAGGTTATGGGTACAGGGTACAAATCCCTGAACTGTTAGAACTAAATCAGGGTTCAGTACATACAAACCTTCTTACCTGTTGCTTCAGCTACATGCTTTCTTCAGACAATGTCAGCAGAAAAAAAAGAAAGATTTAAGATCATCAGGGTGGAACAACTGATCAATTTTTTCACCTAAGGCTCAGTTTATGCAATTAAATATGCTGGGGGAGGGAAGGGGGTAACAGTTCACAGAAACACTTTTTTTTTTTTTTAACTATTTAATTGAATTTATTTGACTACCCTTGGAGACTGTGACTTCAATAACTGAAGAGATTGATACCTTTGACCTCGTTTTTTCAAATAAAAACTTATTCTCTCTTTTTTTGGGTGCTGAAGGTTGTATAAAACACTAGAAATGATGAAACTTGTAGTAAAAGCACAAATGTGAGTACTTTGAACTTGCTAAGCCTAGTACCATCACAGACAGAGCCCTCTTATACATCTCCAAGGTATACAGGTAGGAAGAAACGTGCTTTGCAATTACCTCTCTTACAGGAACTACTGAGCATCATAATATAAAACTGCTACAAGTACAGTAGGTATCAGATCTGGTGGCACCTGGCTTTAAATCTGGCAGGGTGTAGGTGGGGAAGGAGAGAATTATCCATAGTGTTTGGGGATGGGAGGAGGGAAACACACAGTGAAAAATAATCCTTTCTTTCTTTTACCAGCTCTTTGCTTTTTTTTCTTATGCTACTTTATGTTTGTAAAGGGAGCATGGTCTTTTTTTCCTCCAAAGCTTTTTGTCTTGTTTTCCTTACTCCTCTTAACCCTTGGAGGAGGTGACCCAGGCCTTTTGTCTTACTACAGGATCTGGGCCACAAAGCTGCAGTTTTGTGGTTTCCTTGGAGTTCAGTTCTCAGTAGAGAAGAATTTTGGTGTACTTTATTCTTCTTACCCAGCAGTTCTTCTGTTTTCCTTCTCCTTAGAATGATCATTTCCTGCCTTTATAGTTGTTCTCCCAGCCTTTGGCAGCTCTCCTTTTCTCTTTCTCTTTTCCCTTTTTTAATACTATTTTTTCAAGGGAACCCTGGCAGCAAACCTCCCTGACCTCAGACTTTTGGCTTGAATCTCAGACATTTGAGGGATTTTAAAGGCCCTCAGGCTATTTAATGCTACAGCTGTGACAATGACTTTGAGTGCAGCAGGGGAAGAACAAAAATTTGGATCTTGTTTAGGCAGGCTGTGAAGAACACCCTCATCTGAATCCACTGGTGTCTGAAGCTGCCTAAAGTTGGAAAATATGCTATTTTGTTTGTTTTCTTTATTCTACATGGCAGAACAAATGCATACACACTCAGAAGGACTGATGCAAACAGTCAAAATGAAAATATCAGCTTTGTCAGTCTCCCACTGCAGGTACTAAGTCTGGCAGTATGGACTGTTCTGGAAGCTGCCAGTGCACTGAAAAATGAGAAAACTTGAACCTTTCCTCATTGCACATCAGTCTTGTTTAGTTTCTTCCTTCATTCTTCTTTCCCGTTTCTGAGACTAGGAGAAAGGTGGCAAGCAAGCCTCCGGAAATTTCTGATACCAAATCTTGCTGTGATGCAGTGTGGTAGCACAGACCTGGAGTGCATATGCAGTTAAATAAATGTCCTCACTATTAATAACTATAGTGACACAAAARTTTGGGTGATGTTTTGGGAAGTAAACCCAAAGTTCTAATTTTCAGTGCATCTTCTGCAAATATAGGTTTTTAGACAAGCTAAACAGTGTTGGAGTAGTTCAGTACTTCAGTGAGGACAGATAAGCCATTGGTTCAACCCTATCCTGTTAGATATGCTAGAGAGATGGGGGGAAATAAAGTGATTCCACCTACCTGCACCACTGTCTCCCAGGCAAGCTCTCAGCCAGCAGCTCTGTAGCCAAAGTGGAATGTAGCCTCCCTTCTTCTCCAGGAGAGATTTGTGGATCAATGAAATGAGAGCTGCCCTCAGACCGAGCCCAGGCTGGAGACAAGATTGAAAAGGGATGAGACAAAGTACTCTATTCAGCCCTCTCCCCACTTAACTGATCTGCCCCATCTTTTTATATTCCTTTCCTTATGGCTGCAAGTCACTGGAGTTAAGTGGCAATTGCAATGTTGCTAATACCAGCAGAAGAGCTATAGGAAGAAGATGCTAGCACTTTTGCATGCAAAAGAAATCAGTGTTTTGCACTTGCCTACATAGGTGATCACTTCTTTTCTGTCTCTGCAAGTTTTCATAGGAACATAGCTGATACCTCATTTAAACATAACAGGGATAGCACACAAGTTAAATGTTCACAGTTGTCCAACTACCATGAAGTAATGCATATTTAGATTCCACAATGCCTTTTGGGGATACTGTCATTTGATGGCATTGCTCTTGGAGAACATCTGCATAGGTCCTGGCAACCTGGAGAACTACTGTTGTTCTGAGTGCAGGCAGGTTATATTTTAATGCACCTGTATTCAATATTGAGCTCTAGAAAACCAGAGGACGTGGGAAGCCTGGATATTCCTTCAAAGACGTGCAGGTGCAATATCAGCGGCCACTTTAAACTGGAAATGTTCTTTAAGCCAGTGAAGCACTTTAATCACCAAGATAGACTCCAAATGGGAAAGTGGAGACAGGAGGCACTTGGCTTCCTCTGAGGTACTGACTGCATCCACAGGCTCAAGGAGCAGTGAAGGTGACTGTGTTCAGAAGTTTGTCTTTAAAAATCCCAGAGTTACAAATCTTTAGATTGAAGTGCACGTGTAAGAAATTTCTGTGGTAAGTCCACCTTCCCTTCTTTGCTTTTTGACCCATAATCCTAGAAAGTCAAAGATATATTTTGAGATATGAGAGGATAGAAAGAAATGAGGCTTTTGGACAGGGAAGAAACTTTCCTTCTGACTACAGGATCGGACAGCTAGCTAGAGAGAAGAGAAAACAGTGTAGGGGAAAAGCCTATGGAGCCTACGCAGAGACAAAATATTAAAAGGACAGAATGCTCTAGCATCCATGCAGAAACTGGGACAGAGGATCACTGGATTTTCATATATTCATGAGGCATGTGCCTCTCCTTTCACACATCCCTCAGTAGGAAGCTGTAAGTCACGGTGATAACAAATTGAAGGAAGAAAGGGTGTGTTTAAGCTAGACCTCTAAAAGGCGGTTATTGTTTTGAGTGATTTTGGGGGAGCTGGGATGAAAAGTCCACCCTTTCACAAAAGTGAAAAGGTGGAAAGCCTGTCACTATGAAGAACACCAGAGTGATGAATGAAACAATGCTGAAGCCACCTTAGAATGAAGGGTGCTCAGGAGCATGATATGCAACCTGGACACAGTAGCCTGGTGAGCACTTAAAGCAGGGGAGACTGACTAGGTTTTTAATATCATCAGTTGTTACCCAGCTCAAGAGATTTTAGATTATGTGAAGTTTAGTGGTTGGTTAATATCACAATAAACCAGTGTTGGTTTAGACACTGGGAGTGGAATAAGTTACTGCATACTGTACTGGTGAAATCTACAAATTTATAGTTACCCACCTCATATCTTCCCCCCCCCCCCCAAAGAAAAGAAGAAATCTGGTGCTAACATCTTTTTAGCCAGGTAAAGTACGTTTATGTGCTTCGCTTGCTTGTGTAGCCCTCATCACACATTCCATTTCTCTTCTATATCCCCGGTCTTTCTTTAAACCCTGATTCTTTGAACTCTTCTACCTCTTAGTAGGTAATTATGCAAGCACTTCAGGCTCAGAATATCCATGTAGATTCTTAGAGATTCAGGAAAAGAAATGCTTTTTCACTGCGGAGGCTAATTTTCCTAGATCTACTATCTAAACAGTTTAGCAGCTTAAACTATAGGTATTGCAAGCAATTGTCATTTCTTTCAGAATCAGGATTACTAAGTAACAACATTATATAAAGCTTTCATAGAAACTCAGAGTATCTGTCCTATGCCTAGCACTTGATTGACAGCCCATTTAGCAGATCCCTATGGTGTAAGATTATCTCTAAAGCCTGTTATATTTACAAATATGGATCATGCTTGGAGTTATGACTATTTGAATTAGGATCTGCATGTTTGTAAGTACAGCATTAAATAACACATGATTTGATCCAGATGCATACTGTAGTAATGCATGGTGAGACATTGACAGTTCATCTGAAGGAAACAATGGGAAAACTAATACACCACAACTATAAAGACTGGCAGCAAAACACTTGCCGGCACAAGTCCATAGAGCCACGAGAAGGTTTTCTGGGGCTCACAGAGATGTAATTTGCTCTACTTATTCATATGTTATACATCAACTTTATTTTCTTTCTTAGCCTTGCTGGCTCTATCCCTTCAATTCATCTGACTTGTCCTGCATACGAGTAATGTGAATTTTGTAAGAAATAGCAATGCCTTTTAGCAAACGCTCTGATCAAACATAGCGAGCTTTTGTGCATGTGGTCCCTTCATCAGTTGTTGTACATGCAGCCGTGTAAGAGGGCAGTATAAGAGGACAGGAGGAGGCTTTACTCCTTAACTTCCTTCGAGAAGCTCCTTCTAGTAAGCTGCTCTGTGGTACTACAGATCTCAGAGACTGCTAGTTTGTGTAAGGCTGTACCTTTAGTTTATAATTCAGTGATAATGTGAGATCAAGATATTCTGGCCTACACTGACAYAGCTGGTTATGTGGCTGTGTTATGGATCATACTGGGAAATTAATACTGCTTTAGAAAAAAGGATATATTTTTTGTGCATGTATTTTGTGTGTACAATCTGTTTTTTCTTTATTTGATACACAGTGAGAGAATAAAAGGTGGTAGAAGGTGCATGGGACTGAAGATGAACAGTGTCAAACTGCTGTTGCCACTGAACACCATTCTATGGGCCTTAGGAAGCAGAAGAATGAGGGTTTTTAAAAATAGTCCTCAGAAATCAAGTGTAGAGTTGTAATAAATCTCTTCCACGATAGTATTTACAGCTAAATTTCTTATTTTCAATCAATGCAGGCAATTGTATATGTTAAACCCACCTGGTACTATTGCACGTGTGTTAAGTACAGGTAAAACAAAAGACAAGTTTCGTCTACCTCCTCACTTGGGTACTGGCAAAATTTCCTTTGGTTTATCAGGCAGAGTTGTTGCTGTTTCACTGTCGGAATCTCAGCTTGAGTTTTGGGTACAGTAATGTTCTGTGTGTGCAAACAGCAAAGCTGGACATCAGGGGACTCTTGTAATTGCTTATTTTGGCACAGTTCCCTGGCCCCCAGCTGGCAGACACACTAGCATCCTGACCCAGTGCATCACACTGTCTTCAAGATTTAAAGCACTTGGATTTTTATTTGGAAAACATGGAGACGCAGGAATGAGAGGCCTGTGTGTCACGGACAGCTTTCCCTGCACTTGTTATGAAGGTAGGGAGCACTCATTTACACAGACAAGCCATGCTTGCACAAGCTGGCTTTTTTAAAAAAGGTTCCCTGGTGCCAGAAGTTCTAAATCTTTATCTTGAAATGGAACAGATGGAAATCATTCGCACATCTGAACAGTAGAATCCCAAAACGAATGGGGCACAGTGGCTAACATTTGGCTGGCTATTTGTTGTTGTCTTTGCTAGTTGATTTCCAAGGCAAAGTACATATTGCCAGGCATCTGGACACAGTGGGCATAAAACTATACCAGGCCAAAAAAAAAAAAAAAAAAAAGTGGATCAATCAGAGCACCTGATGTAAGGGTAGATTCTTCCAGTAGGAATAACTGCAGACTGTCAGCACTCCTGAACACTGTGTGAACAAGACACTGATCTCTGGAAAACCAGTGAATAATTATTCAGTAGTCATGTACATCCTGGGGATGCACCTTTTAGCTTGCTTTGTAGGCAGCCTTTAATTTCATATTGCAAAAATTTGAATTGATGGAATTAAAGAGTGAAATCCAGCATTCCCAATATTGCCCTCAAAAGACATCACCTATGAAAGAACTCTCACAAAACATTAGCTGTTGTACAATCCTGCTTTGCTTGCATACAAAACAAGAGATAACTATTTTGTTGGCTCTGTGATAATGCCTTTTAAGTGCTCACCTTTAACAGTAACCAGAGTATTTAACGGGTGTAATAACAAACAATAGAATGAGGTTGGAATGAAAGTTGGAAGGGTCTGAGTAGAGACAAATACAAAAACGAGTAAGGCCTAGATTTCCTGTTTTGTGAAAGTAACTTGCTAAATGGACTACAGGATACTCTGTTTCAGAGTAGATTGGAACACCTTCCAGCTGTAGCTTTTGTATCACCTATAACTGAAGCTGAACAAATTAATTGTAACAAATAATTTGTGTTAAGACACTTTTTTTTTGTACTTGTGTGCTTTTCATGACTACAGCACAGACTTATGCAAGACAATGTCCATTACAGTTTGCTCACAAATTGTTTGTGTCTCATTCAGGAGAAGCGTTCCTAAAATACAGATACATAAAAGTGTGAAAAATATTATTATTTGTTTCAGAGTTGGCCCCTTCTGTGTTTATGTGACTATATTTACTGTTGTTTTCTCCCCCTCCACACCCTCATCCTTTTTTTATTTCTGTCCATACATTCTTTCTTGTGTGGAGCATCGGATATGTGTTCAGTCCATGATCTCTTATCTTTCCTGAGTTTGTGTTTCTTAACTGATTATTTCTCTCTTATACATCAGTGAGTTCCTGAACAAAGGCATTAGGTACCTGATTGTCTTAGGAGAAAGGGTGGAACTTCAGAAAGAGTGTATTTCCTAGACTGAGGTAATTTAAATGAAATAGCTAAAGACATTTAAAGTCATGTAGCTAATACACGCAATAAGGACAATTGTGAATGCCACTAACATGAATTTGTAGGTGGTATTTATCACTACATGCTGTTCAAAACTGTTTTTTACCAGCTCTTTTTATGGCCAAAATACATTTAGAACACAAATATCTATTCTTGGATAAAATAACACCTGGTCCAAAAAAAGGCATTTCAAGCAGGCAACAAAAAGTTACATAGCTAGTTATCTAGCTTTAAATCATTTTATAGATTTCTTCTAGACAACATGGGATTTAATTAAAGGTCAATATTATCCCCTAAATAACTGATATAGATGCTAAAGGATTTTGTAATTTATCAAATTATTTGATTCATTTCCAGTTTCCATTAGAGATCCCTTTGCTTTCAGAGGTTCCTAAGGGAATCCCCATAAAATTTCTTTAATGCCAGAAACATCTGCTAAAGACAGCTATCAGATTATTCAAATCACAGAGACCAAAACCCATTAACATCCACTGAGGTGGGTGATTTTAATCCCTAGTTTTTTAAATAAAAAAGGTTCCCATTGATCCCAACTGGTTTCGAATTAGGGCCCTTAAGAATTAAAACAAAGGAATAAAGGAAAATACTTTGCTGATGAAAACACAAGTAAGAAAGGCAAGAATAATGAGAATGACGTATGGAAAAACAGAAAGTTTCTTAGAAGTGCCTGTGTCCACGGGGCATTGGTTCAATTAAAGATACAGTAATTTTATTGAAAGTGTTAGGCCTGCAGACAAACTTCTGATTTCTAACCTCCTGAAAACTCTGATTCTTTTAATAGGTATTTTTACATGTATCGGAATGAAATTTGGCACTTTGGAACTTCAGTTTACTGAAAAAAAAAATCTTTAAAAGTTGTTCAGTCTTAAATTGAATTTCCCAATTGCATTGTAGTGTATCATGTCATGGGGGCTATAGTCTGGGAGTGTGCTTGCTCTTCCTGACAGGTTGGGCTCCTCAGGAGGACGACATCCCCCATGATTCCTAAGGGGATCTGCACCGCAACAGGTGGGTTTAACTCTCGTAGTGCACACTGTAGTTCAAATTGAGTGATTTTCAGTTGAATTAAAGTATTTTGGGTCAGCTGAATGTTTCCAAATTCTCACTTGGCAAAAAGGTTCAGCAAATAATACATCACAGTTTGGTTTTCCTGACAGGAAAATAAAAAAAAAGTTTGAAAATTTTTGAAAGTTGCAGCTTTTATTTTGATAGAAGACTCCCCCCAAATCTATGGATATTGTAGTCTCTCAAATCTTAATCTATTTAAGCTTAAAGAAAAATGTGACTACTGGTGGATTTTTTCAGAAGCATAATTAGCCTATCTGGGCATTTTTTTCTCATCCACTATTTCCATTCTGTTAAAAGATGGTAGAATGTCCCTCTGAATTTCCCACAGGCAAACTACTTGGCATGTATATATTAGTGAAACCCATCTATCATATTAGTTGCTAAACATCAAGAATAACTGTGTCATCTGGGGTAATAGAGAAAAATACGTACTTGACGTTTTATTCAGCAGGAGGATATTAGAGTGGCACCTTAATGCAGAGTGAATGTAGTTCTCTTGCCCCACATAAGTTTTTATTATATTAATTAATTTTTATTTTTAAAGCATAAAGTGTTTCTCATTGAGGCCCTGAATACTTGCATTTAATTTAAACTTACCTATAATAAAATGTCGTGATAGTCTGTCTACTGATCTCATTTCAATTATATAGAAATATGTATCAGCAAATGTAATCAAACGGACCCAGTTCCACAGAAGAAATAATAATAAACCTTCTTATCTACCATTATGCTCTTCCTCTAACTACTGGAAGAAAAGATAGCCTGTGGATGTGCTGGGAACAGTAATAAGTACTAACTGTGATGGACCAAACTGAAGAAGGGTAAAATTATGAGCTCACTGATGTCAAAGCATCCACTAACATTAGTGGAAGCAGGATTTCAGCCTTCAGTGGATGATGTAATCAACAAATACTCTTTTATAAAGCTACTGGCATCATCTGTCAGTTAAGACCTTTAAAATATGCAGGTGGTTTCTTGAGGTCCTGTTCTCAAGATTATTTCTGTATAGGTTCATCTATTTGTTTTCAAGTCCTTCACTTCTGTCATTTTTATAAAAATAAGAGCCACATTTTCTGATGGGGTAAAAGGGAAGAGAATGGTGACTTTGGCAGGGTTTTGATAACTTATGATGGGGAAAAGAAAAGGTCTTTCTCCAGAGACAATGGTAATAAAACTGTAGCAGTTCCAAAACACCAATAATACAAATATACTGAATGACCCATCCAGTTACTGGTTTCAGTTATGAGGTCTTAATGACTGCAGCTCCTGGCTTCTATAAGATCTAAATATCCTTAAATATCCATTGGGTTTAATATTCAAAGAGATTGGATTCTAAAATTTGAAAGGCTGGAAATAACACTAAATATTGGTATGTGTAAGTAAATATGCATGATGATAACCCTATCAAATTACCCAAGACACTAAGGATTTTGTCCGTTTTGAGGCCTGCAATGCTAGTGAAGCAGCTTTATTTTTTTGATCAGACTTCCAGAACACTTTAACTTAGTCTTTTCCACATGCTAACAGTGGTAGTGAACATACAGGTCTGCTGCAGGTATATACAGCAGAAGAACCCCCTCCTTTGCTGAGGATTGCAGTGATTAAAGAAAGCATTATATCTCTAGAGAGTAGCCCTCTAGCAAACGTCTTACTAAATATAGCCATTAGAAGTTGGCATACAATATGCAGAAAAGATTTAAAGAATTATACTTGAAAGCCGTCTGGGATTTCAGTGTTTCCCGGGGGCAATTTTTTGATGGCATTAACGATCTCCTGTAGAGAAACCTCAGTGTCTAATAATTCTCTGTCCCTGCATGACTCTATGCAGTATAACACCCTGCAGTATCTATTACTACCTATGTACTCCAGGGTATTTAATAGCTGGCAATTTGCTTGAGCAGGTTATTTACTTTTACAGAAGTTATGACTACTTATACATTTCAGCTCCTGATGAAAGAAAAAAAACTGTCATTTTCCAGAGTTTTAACCTTGAGATTATCCTGATACTTGGTAGCCTAAAGTTTACAGTCTTAGTATCAGTGTAAATATACTTTCTTGTACTGTAGTGAGTGTTTGTTATTTCAAACTAAGCTAGAAAATTAAGATTAGAGAAAGGAGTCCGAAGAAATGAAAACTCAAGCTGATCTAAAGCTGGAAAATGAAAGAAAAAAAATCCCCTCCCACATACATTAGCACAGCTCCATTATGAAAATACCTTATTAATCATGTCTTAGAGGGCAGTGTGGGTCATAGTCGTACAGCAGTCCTGCTGTGCCTTCTGCCTGGCATGACAATGAGCGTCACAGTCAGTCAGATATAAAAGTTCAGAGTAATTCTTTTTTTTTCCCCTTTTGAACCAGACAATTGGAAAAATTCTTAACAATAAAACTTAACCCCCCTCACACCCCCACCAACAAAAAACACACCCTTTCTCCTCTCCCAGCTCTGCTCTCCTTCAGAAGCCCTCTTCTGCCCCTCTGAGGAGAACAGTATCTTCCAGCAAGGAAGGTGATCCCTGCCCTTGCCTTTCTCAAATTGAAGAATTCACTTCCTAAGCTGACTCTCATCATGTGCAGCTTCTCGTGTTGCTAAATAGGGTTTTCTGCTCTTCCAGGTCCTGTTAATGCCCTGAAAGTTTTCTACAGAAACTTTAGAAATTTTTAAATATCATAGTCGCCCCTTTTCATTTTGGGACAGATATGAAGTGATAAGCAGATGCTTTCAGTGACTTTTTTTTTTCTTGTTTGGTAAAGAATGAGTATCTCTCAATGTTTTCTCTTAAAGCTCTTTGAATATGTAGAAAGCATGCATTACAGCAATGAATATTTTAAAGTAAAAACAAACTGTTTGCTGGATTTTACAGGCAGTTTTTTAGAGCAGAAATGAAATCAATATTATGAGCGCCTGCTGCCAAGAAACTCCTTATGATTATTTATTATTTTTATTATTATGTTAATATACTTCAGACTCTGTTCATCAGTGTTCTAGAACTTACTGAGAAATCTGACTACATTATAGAGAGAGTCGATTGTATTTTCTTTCTCATATGTTGGGATAAAGTGAATGACATTCAGAAAGTGTGTGTGGGAGGGAATAAGGAAGGTATTTTATTTATAAGATATTTCTTTCAACTTTCTTTTACCCAATACCTAACAGTATTTTTGTATCAGCATGAACAAGCTGAATCTAGATATTTCTCAAGTGGCTCCACATATAATGTCACTGCTGCCTATCAGACATGCATGAGATAAATTAGTTCTTCGGCTATGCTAGCCTTCGTTTAAATGGTCTGGCCTTGGTGGCATGAGACTAAATATTGCATTCCACTTTTGGCCAACTGAATTTATAATATAAGAGCCATAAAGATGCAATGGATGACAATAGCAAGATGACAGCATCCTCACTTTTCTAGCTCAGAAATCAATTAATTCATTGTAAAGAAATAAACTTCAGATCTACTATCAACTTTTACTTTAGTGCAATCATAAAAGCAGTCTACTCTACGATGTTTTCAGCTTTACCTCTGTAAAAGACTTATTCTATTAATGCCAAGCTAATCTAATTATAACCGAGCTGTATTTTCTGAAAATCATTTAGTATACTATTCAGAACATCTCTATAATATTAGCTGCAAATCCTTTTGTAAGGTAATTTTGGGGTTGCAGTAGTGGGATAGGTAATTAGAACCTGCTCTAGTAAGCAGTGTCATACTATTWTCAATGGTGTGAGAACGATACCTGAAGGTGTAATTGCCCTTACATTTTTACGGATTCTTTTAAGATCAAAGCTATCAATTATGAGAGACAAAGACATTTAGACAATAAGAACTAGTATATACATCAAGCAAAGTCAGACAAAGGTAAATCTGAAACTGCTTCAACTTGCAAGAGGGAACTTTTAATATTTGTGCTAGTATGCTATTTACAAATCTACAAAAGTCATACAATTATGGAGAAGGATCATGTGTTTCTCTGAGCTGATCATCCAAAGCCAGATTGTGTCTCTGAACCACTATTTTAGCTCACTTTGCTGGTAGATTTGATTTCTGATTGTACAACTGGCCAAAAATTCACCTCCTACCTCCCTAAATGTAGAGTCTAGCTAGGTAAGTATAATCCCATACTTTGCAATTAAAGCTTTATGTAAATTAAGCTTTATGTAAAATAAGATGAATTAATTTGTATGTAGCTCAGGATTAAGATCTTTGATTATAAATAAGAATACAGTCAAAAGTTTCTGCCTTCATGATAACACATAATCTGGAGTTTTTTAAATATCTCCCTCCTCCTTTTTTCTGGTTTGTTTGCTGAAAAACCTACTGAGTGTGGCACATATCTCTTCTCTTCTTTCCTTCCTGTATTGTTACAAATACACAGTGGTAGAGGAGTTTTTAAATCTTTTTTTTTTTTTTAATTTTTCACAATATATAAAGTCTACTGGAAGCATGAAGTGTTGAAAATCAAAATATTAGTATCATTTTCAACAAGAAAATATGAAACAGTGGTGTGGGTTTTTTTAGCTTATTTGAGCTTAAGGACTCTTTTTTGCATTTGAATGATTTGTATTTTCAATCAAAAATTCACTATCATTCTAAAAATAACTTGAAATTTTCACATATATTGACAAAGTTTCATGTGCAGGAACTGCATGTGAATCTGCAACATAAATATGCCCACACCATTATAAAAATGTTTGATTAGAATTAATCCATGTTGCTCATATTAAAATGATGTAATTTTTTGTAATAAATCCCTCTAGTAAATTTACAATGTGTGTGGGTATTATAAATTAAACTGTTCTTGTTACTATAGCTACAAATCTCACCTACAGCACAGTCTACAGTAACTTTGAGAGATAATAGCTCCATAAATAATGGCCTTTGTTCTCTACATTTGGGAAGAGAGCTGTCTATGACCTACAGAGCCATGATTTGAGGACAAGGTATGGGAAACCTACTTTTGCTTTTTTTACCTTCTACAGACAGGCATGACTAGGGATCCTCCAATCTTACTACCTAGTTCTCTACTGGGGCTGTTTTAGAAAAAGCTGGCTGTGTAGGTGCCTCTGTAAATATCCCAGTTTTCAGTCCTTTGAAGAGCTATTAAGTTTTTCAGAGACTTACATTCCTACAGTATGATCAAACTGTAAGTCCCAACTCTTCTGTGATAGAAGGTGCACTTTGCCCTGCTGTGCCCCATCCAAAGAATACAGGTGGTAAACCCCTACTCGCTTCCCTGGAACTTTAAGTGGAAATAAATGCGATGTCATCTATAGAATAAATATGATATGAGCACAGTGCATATGACCTCTTTATCTCCCTGAATCAATTTTTGATCTACACATGAAACATGAGAAATTAAGTTGTCATTGCAATTTTCATTCTAGTAGGAGAGGCTCATGTGAATGGACTTCAAAGGACAAAATTTTGGAAAGAGTGGGTTTGGATTTACATTTTAGCTTCACTTATAGAGTCATTCAGCTGTGAAGGATAGGGGAAACTTGCAAATGTAAGGGGATGGTAAAGCACAGGTGCTAGGACTACTTGAATGGTAATAAATTTACATTGCAAATATGATAAATCTGCTGTAGATCTAATGCTACTCTAATGACTATCAGCTGCAAGCACGAGGACACAGGAAAGCTGTTAAATGCATACTCTTGGTGCATGGAAAATGTACTCTCTCAGCAGTTTACATACTGCTTGGTATTCATTTATGAGGGCTTCTTTCCACACAGGAGCTTTCATTTCTATAGAAATTTACTTTGCAATACTTTCTTTGTAAATGACACCATTGGTTATCAAGGCTGAGTACTTGCTCATTAAGCTTCTTGGTATTATGAACATGTACAGGAGATATGCAGGGCACTTTTTATTCTTGGGTTATTTTTCATCAGCTCTTTCTCTTCTAGCAGTTTCCTGCACTGCAGCAAAGTCATTGCTGACAAAGCACAAAGTCAACAATACCCGTGAAAATGGGAATCTTAAGAGATGACCGGTAGTCCCAAATGCAAGGGTGCCTCTTCAAGTAATTGTTGTGTCCTACCTTTCGTATGTGCTGTTTAGCAACCAGGAGAGAAGGTGATCAATTGCCACGCCATGTGCTCGAAAGTCAGTCCCGTGCAGTCAGTGGCGTGCAGCTGACACAGTTGCCCGTGTCCTCTGTAACACCGTAGTTCCCATACTAAACAAACCGAAGTGTCGGGCCCCTGCACGGGCCACAACTGGCGAGGTTTTGCTAGCGGGTGCAGCAGGTGCGCCCCGCGCCGCAGGCGGCCGCGAAACGCCCTGGGCCAGTCACAGCCGGTTCCAGCCGGCTCCGTAACGGCTGCTAACAGCCGCTGCGCGCCAGAATCGCCGCCAGGGCGAGGCGCTCGGGCGCTGCTGCCCGAGGCGGGTCACGGAGAGTGGCGGCTGCCGCGAGGGCCGGGGGACACGGCCGGGACGTGTGGAGGGAGGCGGCCGCAGAGACGCGGCGGCTGAGGCAGGCAGGCCGGGGGGGATGGTGTGGGGCGCCGCTGGAGGCGTGCCCCGGGAAGGAGGCGTCGCGGCCGCGGGGCCCACGCTGGGGCGGAGGAAACGAGTAAGGAGCTGGGAGCAGCTGAGGAAAAGAGAAGCAAGGAGAGGTGTTGGACCGAAGTTGAGCTGAGGAAAGGAGAAGAAAGGTGTTTCCGTAAGTGTTGGTTTAACTGTTTGTGCCTTCCTTGTTTCTCAAAGCCCAAATCAGTAATTAAAACTTATGTTAATTGGCAATAAATTAAATTAAGGGAAATTCCCTGAGTCAGGACTGTTTTGCCCACGACAGTCCTTTAGTAAAGACAGGTGGGATGTTACTCTTCTGATATTTTTCCATGGACCTTCCTACTCCAGATGAGTACAGAAGCAGCTGTGTATGTTCTGTGGGAGCCCATGTGCTTTACACATAGGGGGACACCTGGGCAACAGTGAAGTGAGAGGCTGCCTAAGAGTTTCCTACCCTACTTGGCAGCTGTTGAAGCATCTTTCTCCCCAGGGTGCCTGGACAGAGGGGTGGAGCTGAACAGCTCTGTGTACTTGGGGGTCTGCTGCCCTCCTTGCTGAGCCAGGACACGGTCCCTCTTCCTTTGCCTTCGGAGCTATCGCTGGCCTCTCACAGGCGGCAGCCCCCTGCAGGGGACTGGCTTGCACACCACAAGTGCTCGTCTGTCTGCACGTGTCTGGGGCTACCAGGAACAGGGAGGCCTTGGGGGAAGGGCTGCGCTAGGAAGCTGCAGTGATTGAGGATGTGTCCTTCAGGGTCACAGTTTTGAGTGGCACCTATATTGGCTTATATGACTTGGTCTATCCTAGACTGGGAGGTGGTGGCAGATTATCTCCTGCAGCTCATACATTTATTATTGACATCTGTAAACTTACACTTATTTATGTGATTGCTCAGTCTTCCTGACTCATAGACTGAACCCTTTCCATGCAGCATGGCCTTTTCTCAGGCTAAAATCAATTGGCTGTCACTGGCATGAGCATACTTTAATGGGCTAAGCATCAGTGTTGAGAAGCAAGCTGCCTTGATATCCTAGCTCTAAGTTCAGCCATTTATTACTAAGTGTTTTTTAAGGCTGACCTGCTTGACCTGATGAACCAGCCTACTACAGTAACTGATAACCCCGTAGTCTGTATGTGACAGGGATGAACAGGTCACACCTCAGCATGAAAGAAACCCACCGAAAGTGTGGTTTAGTGTGTTTTTTTTTTTAGTTCACAACAGGGTTGTTACTTTAGAGATTTTCAGTTGGCTTGCTTGCTTTTACTGGGGATTTTCTGTTTGTTCTTTAAGAAGCTGTTGTGCATAGAAACTGGGAATCGTTTAGGCGGGAAGTGACTCTGAAGGTCATCTTGTCCAATCCCCTGCTCATATCAGGGCTAACTTCTAAGTTAGATCTGTGTGTAGCAGCAGTTTGTCTAAGTCTTGTAATATAGCTTTGTGTTTCAAAGGAGCTGCCCCTGTGCTCTTTAAAATCTCCTTGCCAGTCCCCTTTAAAAGCCAGTTTTTCTAAGGTCAAAAATCCAGTTTTGATAAGGTCTAGGAACTGGCTGACAGAAGTTCCCCTTCCTTTCTGCAGGATTGGCTAGTTCTGTAATTTAATGAAAATACAAGTTTATGGCCATTCTCTTTCACGGAAGATGAAAGAGATAAAGACATGGTATGGCAGTGGTTAGGTCTCGTAATGAAATACTAATCATAATGACAGATTATTTGCTGGGTGGACACAATATTTCATCAATCCAAAGTAAATGGAATCAGGGGTTTGAAATGCTTGTAAGTAACACATTGCTTTCGGTAACGGAAATGAAATAGAAAAAGGAAAGAACAAACTTACTTATCAATTCTTTTATAGATTGGGGAAGTCTTGTTATTAATACTAAAAGTAACTGTTGCTTTGAATATGCTGCTTTATAGACATTATTCCTAGTTCTAAATTGTTTCATTTCTTGGAAAGGGTAACTCATTGTATTCACCCAGGCCCCATTTCTATGTTGAGTAAAACAGCACTGAATGGTTATTCTAATGTTGTTCAATGTTCATTAAGTCTATTAAAAACTGATGTTATTTTTTGATGGTCTTGTTTTAGTAAAGCCTACTTGGTTTGGACAAATTAATTTGGGAAAAGTAGACACCAGTACCTTACTTCACACTTTTGCAAGGATTTTACACTCTATTAATTAAAAATATGAGCCCATAGCTACAGCATTTCCATGCATCTTCACCAGGCTTTAAAATAGCAGAGGTTATAGTGCTCCAGAGTGATCTTGCTATTTTACCACTCTCAGAGGCTTCACATAATATCCTTCACAATATGGGCCTAAATTTGCTATATAAATACTATGTTATAAGGTCTGGAATCTGTGTAATATCAGTATTTCCCTGATAGTAAAAGCCATGTTGTGTCTAAGAACACTTCTTTATTTAGAGAAAATTGTGCTTTTTACCTGTTAAAAATGAAGTGATGCTGTGCATTTCAAAACAGGAGATTATAAAGTAGGTAATAAACTTGTAGAAGTTTACAGTGCAGCTGATTGAAGCTTTTTCAGCAACAGAAAAAATGAAGGTGAAGTTTTGTAAAAACAAGTAAATTACATTTTGAGAAATATAAAAGAAAAAAAAGATTTCAGGTTTGTTGAAGTTTCCATGAGAAAGTAGCAACTATTTGCCAGTGTAGGCAGGAGAAAATCTTTTTGATAGGCTCTCAGGACTTATATTCATGATCAGTATAAGAAAGGGCATGCTGTTTGTTTATGTCAGAGCTGGAGATGGCACACTGTCGCATGGATTCTGCCAAGCTGCCTGTACAAGACCTGCAGGACAGTGCATGAATTAAATTACAGAATTGCATAATAGTTACTGCTGAACTAGAATTTTGCTTGTTTGAGTAGAGCTAAGTAGTTATTTGTAATTAGCCCAGTTGGAAAACCACATTGGTGGTGAACATTTTTCTGATGCTGAGAAGCACATCCTTTATGATAGGATGAATACTTTTGTGCCAGCGTGAGTTCCCAATGTAGTTCTATGGCCAAGAGCAAAAGTACTCCTGTGTTTTCTCATGTATTGATTAATATGTGGATGAACTCTTTGACATGTACACGAATCCAGATTTTAAACTGTAGAGAACTATCTATGCTCATTATATACAGTGAAGATAAAGTGATTGGAAGTCAGGACTTAGAAAAAACAGACCTGATGAAGTGCTGCAGCAAAAGGTGCAGCAGAGACCTCCGGGATGGGTTAGGCTCTCTACCTTTGAGATATGGCAGTTTAATAAAATGACATATAGGTCAGAATGTGGTGAACACAGAGAATGCTGAATGTTAGGCAGTGAAATGGCGGATTAAAAAGTATTTCTGCCATAGTCATAAACATACTGCTTAGTATGATTGTAGAAAAAGAATTGCAGAAGATCTCAATTTTGAAGTTTCTGCATGGTTCAGAGGAAATGAAGGGAGGATAATATCGATAACTGTTAACAGTACGATTGCATCAGTTTCAAATATATTCTTTTCCCCACTGGATATTTAATTTCTGTTTAAACTTCTGAAACTCTCAGTTGAAAGAATACTTAGGGAAAAAATAATAAGCTTATGTGCAATTCAACATTTTTCTTTTAGTAGAGTCTGTGATGTATTTCTTGATGCTTCTGTTAAGGTTTATAGTTTCCAGGAGATTTTAATAATTTCAGAGGCTTTGGTCATTATTCAGAAATGGTCTAGACTCATTACCTATTGCTTTTCTTAATCACATATTTTCTTGGATTGGGAGCCCAGGTCATATTTCTTTCAATAACATCACCAAAAATTTTTTGTCGTAATGTGAATCTTTATTGTTTAAAATAATTCCTAGTAAACCAAGGCAAACACTTCCAATTTTTATAAAAATTAGAATTACCAGGTGAATTGCTTACAAAATTAAGTTTTGTAAGCAGCGTTTTGAGAAGAATCTGAGTGTGTTTATATTCTCCAAGKTTTATTTATTTTTAAATCTATTTTTAGGCACAGTATGCCTCTTTAATGCAATGCCTTGAGCAAGGATCAGAATTCAGGATTATTTAATCCCACAAAGGTACCCTAAGCGCTGAGATATAGATTCAGTCTCTTATTTTTTCATGTCCTTCAGACTCTTTAAATTTTGCAAAGCAATGACATTGCCTCATCAGTGAGAGGGAAGAGTTGGTTTGCCTGCCAAGAATAGCCTTTTCTATTAGAGCTGGAGCAGTTTGGGAGACTGAAATGAAGACCACTCAGAATTTTGTGTAGACCAGTGACCTTGTCCCCCCCAAAAAAGTACAGTACAGATGCTGAGATTTAATATCAATGATCATATTAATTATGATTTGAATATCTGTGTTGCTTTCTTTTGGATATTGAAAGGAGTGAGCATAAGCTTTGCATCAGCTGCTTGTTTAATATATTGGTGGATTTATTTTTGTCTATAGCACTCCAAAATACTATCACATCATGATCCAGACCAACTGTGACTCTGACTTCTAAAAAAAATTTAATGAAGAATTAACAAATCTCTTATTTGCATATAAATACCATCTTTCACATAATGTTCATAGTACTAGTTTAGGTAAGATGTATGCTAATTTTCCTGGCAGTAGTCAACAGTAGGGAAATGGGAGGTGAAAAAACTTGATTGTAATAAAAAAGTGTTTGGGAAAAACCTTTAATTTGCTTAGCTGTATTAACAATCCATAGCTGTAATAATTTGTCCTTATTTACATTCTAAAATTTAGAATTCTATTAAGAGCTATGGATTTCTTCTTAACCTGAAAGCTCTTTGGCATGAGGAGTAATTTTTGTTTTGTTTGGATTGCACAGCCTTTACTTCGGTCCATGACTGGGGTCCCTAGGTACTATTGCAGTACAAGTAAATAATGATTATTAAGAACAATTAAATAATCACCATTCTTTGTCAAAGTTTTGGTGAAAGGATGGCTCAGTAGGCAACTGTTTAATACGGTAATGTTCTGAAGAAGGGGCTAAAGTAGGCCAAAGTGATAGATGGTACAAAAATAAAGAACAGTGGAAGGAATTTTGGAATTACCACCAATATTGGAAGAATAAATATGAACTGCTCACATACCTTACTGGTTTCAAAATTGATTGCATTTATTAAGGTACAACAAACAGTTCTAGTTGTCATCATGGACAGCTCAATGAAAACATCCATGCAGTGTTCAGCAGCATGTAGGAGAGTGCAATCACGTGCAGATATGGAGGGTATACAGGGAATAGGATTGAAAATAAAATTATAAAATTATCTGGATCAAGGAAATTATTTGGAATACTAGTTTCAGTTTTGCACACCCTATTTCTTCCCTGCTTCTCTTCCCTTCAGGGAAAAATGAAAACAAAAGATAGTATGGTTGAGACTCTTAACGTCATCTATAGTACTAATGGAAGGGGAACTCATCTAAACTAAAATCTGGATGCAGTGATATTTGAAATTCTGTTTAGGTCAGAGAAAAGAATGCTAGAGACAGTAGATATATTCATTAGTTAGTAACTTTACAGGAAAAAAAGGGTCAGACATATTTCTGTTCACTCCTTTTTAATGGGAAACAAAATGAAATTGAATGACAATACCTATGAAACTGTTTAAAAAGAAATCCTTTTACACAGTGTGTAATTAACCCAAGGAAATGGGTGCTGTAATGTATTTATGAAGAAAGCTTAGTAGACCGAGAATTAAGAAAAGATTTTCACAGGAATGGTAAGGACAACCAGGATTCAAAATAGTATTGAAAATAATTCAGGGGATAGAAATGTTTATTATGTTTTTTAGGTTGCAAGAGAATGACTAAGTTATGTGTTTTAGAACTGTCCTTGTGGCATGCTGTGTTCTATGTGTTTTTTTTATAAGTTGGTGAGAAGCATGTGATACAGATTGCAGGTGGAGAAAGGAAGCCTGATCTCATACAGACTAGAGCCTGCTCTGATGATTAGTCCTTTGCTCCTAGATCGTTTAGGTAGAAAACTTTTTGGTATGTAAGAATATCTGGGATTCTTTTTAAACTTGATTTTAAGAATCAGAGCTGCAGAATGGAGAAAATCCACTTGTTTCTGTAACAGCTATTTCATCATTTTACCACTGCAAGAATTAAGGAAGTAGGATGAGGAAGCAGTCGGTACTAAAAAGAAAGACAAAAAAGCCTATAGTAGCTTACCAGGCATTGGGAGCAGTCTTCTCAATACATTGTGTTTTAGCATTTCTTCTGAGCTACTGAATAAAAACAACTGGAGTTGTGTGTTCTACAGAGTGCTGCTAACTGCAGTTCTTCAATCTTCATTGTTCACGGGGGATTTTCTGTTGGCAGTCTGTTGCTTAAAAGGAAAATGCAAAGAAAACTTACCATACTAAACAAAATCAGACCTGTCGTTTGACCTATCATCATTGGTATGATAAACTACAGCACATCAGTGTTACTGTGTAGGTACTGCTCTGCAAGTGCAAATACCAATCTACAGATCTGATTAGAACTATGAAAAGGTAGGGCTCATCTTGTCCGACCCCAACATAGTATTAGACCTATCTAAATGATACCTGATAAATGTTTGTAAACATTTCAAATGAGAGATTTCACAACCTTCACTGGCAATCCAGTGCTTCAATCTCCTCACTGTTCAGGGAGTTTCTTTCCTAATGTCTAACCTGATTATATTTCAATTCTGTTACATTTTAACTGGCTTCCAATTAGCCTTAATTTGTAGAATTTGCTGTAGAATAAACACCAGAGTTCAGGCTTGAGCACCACACTCAGGCCTTTAATAGATAAATAAAAATGAATAAAAAAAGCTTAGTGATTGACAATAAAATCTTGTAAATATGAACGGAGTGAAAAGCTACTCAGTGTTGTCTTCCTCTGAATACAAATTCTTGGAAGAGCAATTCTGAGGAATGTCAGGCTGGTCCATCCTGCTCCAAAAAGGATCAAATCTGTGACTAAACACTAACAATTTAAAAATTGGTGATGAACTGTTTCAGTACTTATCAACATGACAGTAACAAGCAACCAGTGTTTCTGCCTACAAGACTGCAAGTCCTCTCAGTGCTTTACTATGTGAGAAGTCTTAACTGACCCTATGTATCTGCTAAAATTTTTGGGTATCCCTTACCTACTTTTTAGGTTGTATTTTCAGTACAAAATTCTGTTAACACTGAAAATTAAAAAAGAAAGAACATGATAAACTGAAAATTTAGTATCARTTATTACAATGACTGTTGTACTAATGGTAATATTTTCGTATTTGATTCATAGAAACCTATGTTTTTAAATTTAGCTATATCTGCCAAAGATTCCTATCTATTACACAATACCATCAGAGTTTTGCAAGTTTGTCCCAGGTCCTGTGTTTGAATTTATGGCATTGTTGTAGGTTTTGATTACAGCTGGTTACTTGAAACATAGAAAAGCTATGTGAAATTGGGAGTGAAACAGAAGTTACCTAGAATTAGTAGTTTTATTAAATATGGGCAGACTTGTATATAGTTTGGTTTGGCAAAATTCCTTGCTTCAGTAATCTGGGTTTAATATTCAGTCTATTGGATCCTAAACTGTGTGGTCTGAGGCAAAGGTCCCATGAGGCCATGGAACTATCTAACCATTACAGCACTTTGTTACAGATGGATGATGTGAGCTAAAGGCAATGACTGGGATCTGAGAGAACTTCTGAAAGTTGACAGAGGTCCCATGATACATAAAGACTGGGAATCACTAAAGTTTCCATGTATGTTTCTCTGTATAAATATTTTTAATGTGGGTCTCATTTTTCAGTGTCCTAGCTGATGAGTAGCTTAAGCAAAACATGTTTTCTTAAGATACTTGCTGACATGATGAATTCTATTCCTGTTCCACATAGGCATTCTTGCTGACAATTTAATCTCTTTCTGCCTCAATTCAGAACCTGTTAAAAAGGGATACAAATTCTGATACTAATCTGTTAATCACCTTACCTGTCTGAATGATAAAATCATCAGGATAGAGACTGCCTCTTTGTGTATGTATGCCTAGAGTTCTTCCAGAATGGGTTCCAGTCTCAGCTAGGTTCTAGATGCTATGATAATAAGAATAATGAAAGGTATTCAAATAAAACACATTTTAAGTTTTTTTCATAGCTGTTGTGTTTTCCAGTAATGACAACTTAAAGGCATAACCTATTTGCTATTTCTGCACATAGGAGAAAGAAAAGAATTTAAGTTATTACAATATGGGAACCGTCAACTCCAGATTGCTTAAATGCAAAAAAAAACCCAAAACAAAAAAAAACCCTTTTTATTTTCAAGTATTTTGGAAGAAAGAATTCCTGAGTGTGAAATGATGACAAATTGATTGTGCTTTTAGAAATAGTGCAGTATTTCATTGCACAGGCTGTTTTTCTGCTCTGATATCAAACCTTTAGAGTAAACATGTTTGATACTGCTTGCCCACAATGCCAGCACAGTTCATACTGAGAAATGGAAAATGCATTAGGGAGGTACATGTTTTCCAGCTGGAGTATGAATCATGCTTTTAAGACTTGTGTTTCTAAAGAGTGCAAAAACAAGCTACAACAAAGAATGTGAGAAATAACATGAGCCTTTAGCTCCTAAATTTTGTGAATTCCAGGTTTGGAGCAAACTCCTGTGTAAATGCAATTACTAGCATTTAGTTGTACTTAGTTCATTTATCACTTGCTTCAGTCTCTGCTTTCATATTCATGAATCAGAATGTGTGTTCTCAGCTGAACTTCTGTGCTTCTGTACTTCACAGCAATTAACATCCTTGACATGCTATCTCAAGATAAAATGCTCAGCTCAGAAGACTGGTAGGAAGTGAAATGCAACCTGTCATATTTAAGTCTACTTTTTGATAATGACCTACTCTAGTAAGGACTAAAATAAGTCCATCTCTTTCTAGTTCCTATCCTCATGCCTTCGTAATTCACATTGTAATTGGCATGTTATTGATAATATCAGCTGAGTATCTCTGGAATTTGCAGGAGTTTAAAGAGCTAATTAACCAGAGGTAGCTGCCCCAAGTCAACTTTGAAATCTCTTGGAAGAATGATATTCAGCTGCAGCATGCACACATTTTTAATGTGCAGTGTGTTCTTTTTTTTAATCAGTCTTTATATCTGAAGCTGTCAGGATTTGCAGGGAAGGGGAGGATTTGTGAAGGGCTTTACACTCCTCATTAGCAAAGCTTAGTGTGGTATGTGTGCTCTGTGCCAAAACCTGTGTCAGCAGTTGCATGAATCTGCAGTCCCTCCATTCATATGGTGGTTGGATCCATCCCGAGCTCATTCCAAATGAGCAGATAAAGATATCCAAGAACCACTTTCTGTGTATATTATCCCAGCCATCAAACACCATGTCTTCTATGCCTTACTTATCCAGGGGGCCCTGGTGGTTTCCGCCAGAGGCCTTTTAATGGTGCATCCAATCAATAGATTGTTCTTTTGTTAACGATAATAATTGTTACCCCATTAGCTCCCAAGAGTGTCCGGTGTAGGGACGCGGAAGCTTTAAAAGAGCCAGCCATCTGCTGTAAAATTATACTGAAAACTAATTGCTTACAAAATCACAGAATCACAAAATGGTTGAGGTTGGAAGGGACCTCTGGAGATCATCTAGTCCAACCCCACTGCTCAAGCAGGGTCACCTACAGCATGTTGCACAGGATCACGTCCAGGMAGGTTTTGAATATCTCCAGAGAAGGAGACTCCACAATCTCTCTGGGCAACCTGTTCCAGTGCTCTGTCACCCTCACAGTGAAGACATTTTTTCTGATATTCAGATGGAACTTCCTGTGTTTCAGTTTGTGCCTGTTGCCTCGTGTCCTGTCACTGGGCACCACTGAAAAGAGTCTGGTCCCATCCTCTTGACACCCTCCCTTAAGATATTTCTATACACTGGTAAGATCCCATCTCGGTCTTCTCTAGGCTGAACAGGCCCAGCTCTCTCAGCCTTTCCTCATAAGAGAGTACAGCAGAGTATCTGTGGCCAGCCATCGGCTGTCAGGTAGGAACAGAAAAGCCCACTCTCTCTCTGGAGCAGGCAAGGCACTGCTGGAAATGTTATCCTGACTGTAGTCTTAGTGCTTTCCAGTGGAATGAAAGTGTTCGTTGTGAGCAAAAGGTTTCTGTCGCGGTCCGCRGGAGTGACGGGAAAGAATCATATGCACTCACAGAATGCAGATTCAGTTCCAACTTTATTTGGCAATTTGCCCATCTTATATATGTTTGTGCAGTCGTACACTTTGCTAGGCCAATCACCATGCAGATTATGTCACAGGTAGCCAATCATGGCACCGATCACGCACGCAGCGATCATGCCTTGTACCTTGCTACTTGTTTAGCAAAGCTATCTTACCCTTAACCTTGGTTCCCACTGGCTTCTGCTAGTTTATCTGTACTTTCTCAGGATGTATCATTTCCAGCTGCACCAGTGTCCTTGGTGGACTACTTCAAAGCACATAGCAGTGGCTATAGCCTGAGGCCTAAGGCTTCAGCAAATTTAGCTACTAATGCTAAGCAAGTTGTGCTAAGCAATTAATCCTAAACAGTGTTAGTTCCATGCTCTATATCTCATATAGATTATTGTTCTGAAGCACCGCAAGGGCCCCAACAAAGATGGTCACTTACCTTTTGTGTCCCATTCATGTTTTAAGTGTGTGCTATATGACTGTTTCAGCAGCACAATCTCAATGGGCAAGGAGACCACAATGACCTGAAATGGGGGAGAAAAGCAGAGAAAGAGGGAGTGTGGCTGAACTTAGAAGGATTGAAAAGGCAGGATTTGTTATGGTATGGAGAGGAAATACTCCTTAATTGCTTATATCACAAATACTAAGCACTTCCCTGTCTTTAAGAAAAACAGTGAAATCATCTACTGGGGATAAACAACTTCAGCAAAACTTGAAAGCTCACATCAGGGAGCCCCAAACTTAATGGTGAAGAGTCATAGCCAAATAAAATTTATTCTAATGCTAGACAAATTCCAAGACCCTTAAAGAATACAGATTCCTATGTGGGTTGCTAAAGGGCAGACAAATTATTTTACAGACTATAAGCTCATTCACATAACAATTTATAGGCCTGGTAGAAATGCTGTTAAGTGATCCCCTCAGTCAGGAGTCAACCCTTTTTGCGACTGATTGCCATTTCCAAGAATTGCTTTTGTGATACAGAGTTCATTTTAATAATTTCCAGCATCACTATTACTATCCTATTCGAATGTCAGAATACCCCTGACTAACTTGATGTCTCTAGCCATACCAGTAGCTATTAATGTGAGACTCAGAGTCAAGGAATTTTAGCCTACTTTGTGCTGGCACCCTGGGTTTGCTAACAGATGCTTTTCATATACATTTTCCCAGCATGAAAAAAGTTCAGAAAGTGCCAAGGATATCATTAGCTTCTTTAGTAGGCAGATTTTTAGAGTTACCCACATTGGAATAAAACATTTAGCATTATAGCATTAATTTTAATAACATCTGGTCCATTGCCTTTACTGGCTTTTATATGATTACAAAGCTGAAGTTATCAGGACTTTTTTATTAGGTGTTTATTTGACTATTTAATTTGGAAACTTACTTTGCAACTGAGTTAAGCTTTTAGATATTGTACAGAGTGAGGTTAAGAAAAAGTGACATTTTGTATAACTTTAACAATATTAATCAGGACAATAAAGCCAAATTTTAAATCTACTTTGCCTTGTTCATATTTCAAACTATTCAGCTATTCCAGGAAATCTCTTGCAACAAACTTGCAGCAATCTTGTGTAACAAACTGTATCATTCTTCAAGAAGGCTTTGGAAGAGAGAACCACATAACATTACACGAAGTATTATTTATGAATCCTGTGTTTATAAGTTTGCTTAAAGATTTAATAATTGTTCTGTGGGCTGTATCCCTTATAAGGACTTTAGGAACATGCTGAATCTTCTGAGGACAAGCGTTTTTTATTTATGCATAGGGAGCCTCAATTACTCTGTGAACTCACAAGGCTTGGCTTCCTCTCTACTAAGCAATGTTTCTCATGCTGCCCTTTTCAATCCCAAAATTGGTCTAGGCAGAAAGAGAAGTATTTAGCCATTTACCAAAGTCTTCTGAATACCCAGGAGCTCTGTTCAAATGGAGCTCTGTATCTAAAGCACGAATCCACCTGGACAGCACCTGCCTTGTACCCTCCTCCAAGAACATAAATCTGCTTGGAAGAAATGAAGCAATGTGCATGAGCATATGATGATCAGACCACAGTACACACAACAGAGTGTTTCTCTATATCAAAACCAGTTTTTCCTTATGCCTGTTTTCATCCCATGTTTCCACTGGTTGTCTTTCAGAAAAAAAAAACAGCAGACATTCAAAATGGTAATTTCATATTTGCTGTGTTATCATATTTAAGCCTTGGTAATTGGTTTTAGTCAAGGGAAGAGCTTTATGTTACGTTGGAGCTAACTTTGCATGGTCTCCAAATGAACTATTTTTCAAAAAAGAGTATGGATTTAAAGATAATTGTCAGATTAATTTCTACCACCAAATGAATTAACTAGCTACTGTCAGTCAGTCTACCTGAAGTAATTAACCAGTATATTTGTAGAATACTGAGAGATGTGTTCTTGTTGTCGTAAAGGAAATCAGAAAAGATTACTCTCCAGAAAGCAGACTGAAGAAAGGTTGTCTCCTTGATGCTTCTCTTCTTGTTTTGCCAAAGTAAAATAAATATCATCTCAGAAACAACAGAAAAATTAATGACATATGTATGTCATTTTGAAAAACATCATCAGAGGGAAAAAAAAATGCTACCGTTTACTTTAGTAATGTCGCTACACTTTTTTTTTTCACCAAATGAGAGTTCACTTTGAAGAATTAATTAGATCTGCATAGAACTTTTCGCAGCAGTGTATAAAACATTCATCTCTGCTTCCTGGACTTTGTGATCAGATTCTAAGCTTAAAGAGATTGAAAAGGCTTTTCAAGTGCTTCACAATCCCCATGGTTTTGTTTTTCTTTATTTTTAATTAGTTAGTTATACACATCTAGTAGCAGCTGTAACACCAACTAATTAAAGCACCGTGACTTTTGTACTTCCAGCTAACCCATTCAGTCCAAATCCTGCAGCCTGTGTAATCCCAGGTACTATAAAGAAGATCCAGCCAGATGCATCTCAGTCATAAAGATGGATGCAGTTGCATTTCAGTGCTGGGTGAAATACTTCTGGCTTTTAACAGAGCAGATATGTGAAAGTGAGAGCAGTATTTCTTCCATCACAAGGCATGGGAGGACAAGCTATGAAGTCTTTAGTCAGAAAACACTGCCAGTGGACTTTCAGTTGCCAGATCTCAACTACAATACTGCTTCTGCTGGAACTGGCTACCCAGCAGCCACAATTCTTACCAAAAAAAGTGTTAATCCCCAGTGCCATTTCCACAGTCTGTAAGGAACCATATAATATACTTTGTCGTAAACTAGCATTACTGAAACCTGAAACAAAGTGAATTCTTTGAATAGGGCAGTTACTCAAGTTTTAGTGCAACTAGTTAACAGCGCTGGTGTAGTTCATAGCCATTGATTACTCAGCTGCCTTGTAAGGAGAGCTAAGGTTCAAAGGATTGTGAAAGTCATTTTTCAAAGCTCAGCTGCTTCTTTTCCCTTTTTATAGTGGGAGGGATACATATTTGGAAAGTAGAGACTTCACTTCCTTTTCTCTGTCTCTAAAATACAGCTGCTTGTGATTCCCAATCACGTGAAACAACAACGAAAATAGCTATTTATAAATATATCATGAAAAGTTAGGTCAGCATGACAGTCACTGTATTTCCAGAGCATCTCTGTGACTGTGAATTTTGTTTAACAGATAAACCAGAGAGGTGAGAATGTCTGAATCTTAAAAGTGTCACTGCTTTCAACTGTTTGTGAAGTGATAGAAGATTACTTGATATGATTATTCATTTTACAAAAGTGTGTATGAGTGCTAGATATTGGAGATATTGTTCATAATTGTTAGCTTTGATCCACTCTGTGACTGCAATTCACTTATCAAAAAAAACCAAACTTTTTTTTTTCCTTTAAAGGGGCAAGAATAACTAAATCTCAAATTATACACTGCTTTTACCTTGCGGTAAGGTGCTGAAAAATATTGTAGGACTGTACATTAATGTCCTGAAGAGTTACTTATGTAATACTTGTCATCTGTGATGGAAGTATGAAATATATATATAAAGCCCTTGCTTTGAGCTACATCATATTAAACTGGTCTCTGACATTAATGCAAGGGTCAGTATTTTTTCTCACTTGTATACTTTCAGGTACAGGAAGCCAAGACTAGAATCCAGATTTCACAGTATTAAGCAGGGGATATTCAGCTTCATTATACTTCCTTTCATGCATAGTAGAAGTATCTCTGTAAAGAATATTTCTAGATATTGTTTTCATCTTCATCTCCATAGTTTCCATGTTAAGTTTACTTTTTGGATTAAATATCTCCTGGTAAGCAAATGATGACAGACTATCATCAACTACCTATGCATTCAGTCTATCATGAATGACTGTTGCACACTATTGTATTGAATTAATTGTTCATAATCCCAGGAACATTAGAAACAGCTCTGTAAAACTAGACACGTATCTGATGAGTAGTGGTTGGCCCTGAACAAGGTACCCTGGTATGAACTGGAAGCACACACATTGTTCTACTAAGTTGTAATTTCCCAAATATGGGAAAAATAAGGTAACCAAAATCTCACAAGCACTAATATTTTGCAAGACTTTTAAACTGGAGGGCACAATCTGCAAGTAGACATCCAGTAAAATAAGGGTCTCAGAATGTACCACCTTTCTGGACTTTAACAGATATTTGGTGCTACAGACAAACACTGCTCAACAGATTTGCTAGATAAATGCAATGTGTGCCTGTAAAGTCTGGGAAAAAAGAAACCTCCATAACCATCATAAGTAATAACAGTACAAATGTTTAACTGAGTTTTATCATAATTATATTATTAAATTTATAAAAATTTCATAATTTTACTAATTTAATAATTTAGAAAAATATAGTAACATTGCTGTAGGCAGTGATATAATGTAGTGATACAAATCACTAAATTTGTTTAGTTCTTTGAGCTTTAGGTAGTTTCTTGAACAGCTCATTAGTCTTCATTTAGCACAATGATCTGCAAGAAGTACAGAGCAGGTATTTGTATCAGTATCTTGTAACAGAACAGTAGACATGATGTCCCTACTCTCAAAATGACATTGCGTAACATTACAAAGAAAGCAAAAGTGTTGGTTTTTTTTCTGTTGAGTAATTGTTTCTTGTAAATTTAATTTGCTCTTAAGACTGCAACTCCACTGAGAATTAGAGCAATTAATGTGGACACTTTTAAGATTTTCATTTTTGTAAATGTTTTGAGGACTTTTAAAAGAATGATGAAAGTAATGTGTAAATGAAGTATAAAGAAACAGCAGTATTACAACTAGATGAAAAGGTAAGTTAGGCAGACAGTGCCCAAGGATAACTAAGTTCTATTTTAAGTGCAAAAAACCCTTGTTTATTTTAGAACTGGTGTGAGATGTTGCCTTCAATACAATCATATTTTTCTTAACTCAACCTTGCAAACTCTAAGATCATCTTATTCACATTACCCAATATTGTAGTCCATTCTAATCAGTTCCTTCACAAAAGATATTGTCACTCCCAAGCTTTGTTCATACCTTTTCCAATCATTCTAAGAATTTGAAGGGAAATCCCTACAAAATTCCTAGATACTTCTCCAAACTTTCAGTGTGAGGCCTTTCAAAGTATATTCTGTCAGGGTCCCTACAACTAAGTCTAAAGTTAATTCATGTATGCTAAGAATATCAGTAGGGTTGTTTTTGTTTTCCTCATTACTATGTTCAAAGACTTATGGGGTGGGCTACCGTAATTTAAATATGCAAAATTCTTCCTTTAACCTTCAAACTTTTGCAGTTTTCTCATTAAGCACACACACAAAAAAGAAGGTAAGCTCTAAAGACAAAATTCACAAATAGAATGAGATTACTGGCAACTTCTTTTTAAAAGAGTTGAATATTAAGTTACAGTTGAGGAGTCCTGACTTACCATATGAAGTTTGCATGAGAAATCACTTGAGAAAAATGAAAAATCTAGTGTCAAACAAGAGAACACAAAAAGAAAGCAAGGGATTTACTGTTGATTGTGACCAATGAATAAACCCCTGAAATGGGAGAAGGCTCAGAGGAGATGGAGAAGGATAATGTGCCCATGAAACTTAAGGATGAATATAGGGAGTGACTGGTCACAGCTTTTGCAAAGAAAGTTGAATTTGTCTCAACACAAGGGAGATCAGAGGGCAATCTTTGTTTTAGATATATGGCTATATTGGTTAAGTTGATCAACTGGTTGGGTAAAATGTTTTCCCCCTGAGTTAACGGAGAGAGTGAATGTCTCCCTGAGTTAGTCAGACAAGGAATGGGGGTGGAGGGGACGTGTTTGCATGTCTCAGCCCAACACAGAGTATARAAACTGTACAACTAACAGGAAGGACTTTTAAGAGAGCAATGGACTTGAGCTGCTTTCAACCCACGTATTCCTTCGCCATGATCAGGAATGCCCAGTGTTGTGACAGTGAGCATATTAT
>NW_020450994.1:0-8675 GCF_003343035.1 Apteryx rowi
ACTTGGTGTCCACCAGCACTCCCAGGTCCTTCTCTGCAGAGCTGCTTTCCAGCAGGTCAACCCTCAGCCCATACTGGTGCATGGGGTTATTCCTCCCCAGGTGCAGGACCCTGCACTTGCCTTTGTTGAACTTCATGAGGTTCCTCTCCGCCCAGCTCTCCAGCCTGTCCGGGTCTCTCTGAATGGCAGCACAGCCCTCTGGTGTATCCGCCACTCCTCCCAGTTTTGTATCGTCGGCAAACTTGCTGAGGGTGCACTCTGTTCCTTCATCAAGGTCATTGATGAAGAAGTTGAACAAGACTGGACCCAGTACTGACCCCTGCGGGACACCTCTGGCTACAGGCCTCCAACTAGACTCTGCGCCACTGAGCACAACCCTCTGAGCTCTGCCATTCAGCCAGTTCTAAATCCRCCTCACTGTCCACTCATCTAGCCCACACTTCCTGAGCTTGTCTATGAGGATGTTATGGGAGACAGTGTCAAAAGCCTTGCTGAAGTCTAGGGAGACAACATCCACTGCTCTCCCCTCATCTACCCAGCCAGGCATTCCCTCACAGAAGGCTATCAGGTTGATTAAGCATGATTTCCTCTTTGTGAATCCATGCTGACTACTCTGATCACCTTCTGATCCTTCACTTGCTTGGAGATGGTATCCAGGATGAGCTGTTCCATCACTTTTCCAAGGGATGGAGGTGAGGCTGAGTGGCCTGTAGTTTCCCGGGCCCTCCTTCTTGCCCTTTTTGGCCAAGGACATTTGGAGCAACACTTGCTTTCTTCCAGTTCTTTGGAACCTTTCCCAATTGCCATGACYTTGCAGAGATAATAGAGAATGGCCTTTCAATGACATTGGCCAGCAGCTTCAGCACTCCTGAGTGTATCCTGTCGGAACCCATGGACTTGTATATGTCCAGTTTGTTTAAGTATTCCCTAACCTGATCCTCTTTCACCAAAGGTAAGTCTTCATTGCTCCAGACTTCCCCTCTTGTCTCAGGGGCTTTGGATTCCTGAAGGCTGGTCTTACCAGTAAAACGTGAGAGGAAGAAAGCGTTCARTACCTCTGCCTTTTTTGTGTCCTTTGTCACCAGGATTCCTGCCCCATCAAGCAGTGGGCCCACATTTTCCATAGCTTTCCTTTCCATAGTCTGCTGATAATGTACTTGTAGAAGTCGTTCTTGTTGCCCTTAACGTTCCTTCTCTTAATGTCTCTATCCAAATCTGGATAGATTTTCATGCAAGCAATACAAGGTCTCATATTCACAGATTGTCCCATTATCATATTGCAAGATATATTCCAAATCTTGAAGTACTTGCCATGGAAAACTTTCAAAATGAATTAATAGATGTAATACAACCTATTTTATCCTGATTTTACTCTCAGGAATGGAGGTACTGTTTTGCCAAATCTAGAAACAAAAGAGAACAGTATAGCATCACATCTTAAATGGTTAATATTTGACAGAGGAAAACAAGGGTACGTGATAGTATAACTGAAACCATAACTTAACATTGCCAACTGTCTCGTTTATGGTCAGTACCAATTAGACTTGTACTTCATAGAAAAAAGACAACAATGGATCGATTGATTTCTGATTCTTAGAAAAGTTGATACTTTTAAGTTGAAGCACTGATATTTTGGCTAAGTTTCTATCTTGCTCTTTTGAAAATTAAGCTTTGAATGTGATATGACCTTTGCATTTCCTGTAACAGCCAGGTAGCCCAAAGGTTATTAATAGTATATTTGGAAATGCTGTTTTAATTCTGGGCTGACAAGTGGCATGCACTGTGTTACTCTTATCAGTTGGCTTTCTCCTGCATACTTTCTTAGGGAAGAAGATAGCTGGCACACTTGGAGTCCTCTAGTTAAGATAATCTGAGGACAAGAACAGGGGAGCTGGGGGTGTTGGAGATAGACAGGCACGATATCTGGCAAATACTTGCCTACGCTGTTTGTGGTCCTAACCTCTGCTATTTATTCCTCTCTGATCATTAGCACTTTTAAGAATTTTATGTGAAAAGTTAAAGGAAAAGGTAAGTTAAATTCCTTTTAGCCTTTTTATAGCTGATAATTCTAAAACCTAAAGCAACTCCTATGACAGAGTATGACTAAGAGGAGAGAAGGAAAGAAAGTAAATGAAAGGGACAGTGACATTTGCTGGAGACTCTTAGAAAGCACATGAATTGGAGCCTGGTAGATGCCTCAAGTGCATGTCCTTCTTCTGTAAAATACAGAGGAGCAGAAGAGYGAGTCACCAGAATGTTTCTAAAAATCTGGTCCAAGCTCCTTCCATTTTCACTGTATTCTGTAGGTTCAAGGCTATTCAGTGCCCTCAAGGACATAGTCAGCTGTCTGTCCTCTAAGTACAGAAGTACATGTGGGTTTTATACAATAGATTCTTAGAGAACTGAGCTTAGCATCATGGTCTCTCTCCTGCTCAACACACCAAATGCAGCTGGTTGGCCTCATTTGTGCTCCCTGAATGTTAGCATCTGCAYGTATGGCCCTGAGTGGGAGAATGGTCATCCTACAGGATGTCAGGACAGGAAGGGGCAGGTTGTCTGCACCTCTTAGCAGGGCCTTTTACTTAAAGCAGCGCTGCCAGAGGTATAGCCGACAACTGCAGCCAGTCCCTGCCCCTCTGTGTGACATGCAGGCCCCTGTTCTTAAAGGAAATGCTCCAAACATGTCCCTATCACATGTCCTAGCATGCCTCTGTCTGTCAACATCAAAGAGAAAGTCACCTGCAAGACCTGCGAATGCCACATGGTGAGCAGCTGATTTTTTTAAACATTGAGTCCTTCCTTCTTCTTGTAGAGATACCAGAAGATCTACAGTTTACTTTAAGACCAGTCTCTGAGTTTGCAAAGTCATTTGTATATTGGGCTAAGTTCACATATTAAATAGGAGCTTCTTGGGCCATGTTAGCCACAGGTTTTATTTGTGACTCTTGCATCAAGAATGTAATGGAGCTATAGAAATACTGCTATCTAATGAAGAATAAATAAACCTCAACTTGCTCTGGTGCAGGTTTTCTTAAGCCTGTAACAACAAGGTTATTACAAATTGATGGTAATATGTCACTATGAGTGGGTCTTGCACCTTTTTATTAAAGTGACAGTGTTTTTTAAATATCTATAGTGAAAAAGCTGGCTTACCTCTGCTTAAAAAAATAAATCCATGAACATTATTAAACTCTGAAAGATGATTTTATGCACACTTTGTCACTTTCTTGCTGTGCCCCAGTTCCAAGTTTAAGTACTTGGAATTGTTGCATGAATGCATGCAAGTGAATAATTATGACAGACGATTTCTTTGATATATTTTGCCTCTGGGCAGGGATTGTCTGTAAAAAGGTGATGATTTTCTAAAGCGGAGTCATGCTTTGCATGCGAAACAGATAAAACCAAGATTATAGCAAACTATTTAAGATTACAGCTGTTATATACTTAAACTTAAAATCCTTTTTCTTCTTAAGAAGCCAGTTTTTATAAGCACATGAAAATCCCCCAAACGTGCCTGATAATAAGATTACACCTAAATTTTGTGTCCATTGGGTGAAACTGAAGCCCACATTCCTCAAGGCAGAGCACCTTTTCCCCATTCTGCTCCCCCAAAACAACATGGTAGGCAAGATTAAACTATACTTTCCCCTTCTTTCCTGCTTCTTTGAAGATCAAATAATTACTTACTGCTTCATAGGTACTGTCGTGCTGTGTATACCAGACAAGACATCTAGCCCAGTATCCTGTATCTGACAGGGGCCAGTAACAGATGCCTAGCAAGAGCTGGAATAACGTGATCTGCTGCCTGGTATGCCTTCCCAGTTGTTGGTCTTTGGCATCTTAATGAGTTCCTGAGCCTGTGGTTGCATCTGGATAGTGTTTAACAGCCACTGACAAAACTGTCCTCTGTAATATTCATCAATCCTTTTTCAAGCCTGTGAGTGTTTGCAGTTTACTGTGTCTTGTCTATGTATTCCCCTGGAAGGAGCAGGTTGGGTAGCAGAGAGGATGCCTGCTTTTCACTTGGCTCTTTGAGTTGGAGGAGAAGACAGCCCCCTCTCCAAGAGCACCTGAATGTGCTTGCCAGGAGCAGGAGAGAAAGGTGGGGAAACACAGAACTTTCCATAGTACAGAGTGGAGCAGGCAGGAGATCAAGAGGCACAAAAGCTGCATCTCTTGTTAAATGAGACAGGCTTAGGAGGGGAGCTGAAACTCTGGGCTGCTGCTTAGTTGTTAGCACACTCTGTGGCACAGTTTTGGCCCACACCAACACCCTTTGAAACATTGCCTGAGTATGGTTCAGAAGATAGCATGTGCCAGGCTATTCCTAACAGGCATTCATGCGCTCAAGTCATACCCATGAACATAGCCCTTTTTCTATTTTTAGACGTATTTAACTGAAAGAAAAAACATAACAAAAAGTGTTTTAGAGCCACATATGTACCACATGGAATGCAGAGGAGACCCAGAGCCAGCGCTGTATAGTGTGGATGCTCTGTGACTTGGCCTGGGGTATGGGTACAGTCCCTGTTGTGACATTTAGCAGTATGAACGTATCCAGAAAGGCTGGGAGACTGATGAGAAGAGCAGGAAGCACACCCCCAGCCAGACCTTAGATGTGACAGAGAGACCTTTATGTATGAACTTGAGTAATTGTGCAGAACTGGTTGCATGTCAGAAAGTCACTATACTGCTGGAGTAAGAACAAGCCTGAAGGAACAGATCTAAATGCAATGGCATGGTATTTAGGAGGAGGTTTGCTTATGAACCGTTTTAGTATCTATGCCATCTCACTATAAGTTTCTCTACTTTAAAACAAGTTTATTCTCCTAGTTTATATTCTTCCATCTCAAAAATGTTAAAGCTTAGCTAAACTCAAACTACAAGCCTTCACACAGGCCTTCTGAAGCCTCTATTTGACCAGTGCTCTGATACACTCATAAAACACTGACCCGAACTTTCAGCCATACTGAATAGGACATTTGCCTTGTTCCACAGAAACAAGGAAAATTGTACTGTCTCTCCTCTGTGCCATCTACACCTACTTCTTTTTAGCTGTCATTAAACTGAGCATTAACCTGAGCATGGTGCTCAGGAATAGGGCATTTGCCTCACAGCCTCTATAATGCAGTTTTGTAAAGATGATGATCAAGGAACATAAGTAACTCTTTTCTTTAATCACAGATACAGAGACCATGGAGAGACTCATAAATGCCTCCTCCAAAGGTCATAATCCTGACTTGGCCAACTGTACCAAACAGCCCCATCACTATTTGAGACAGCTCAGTCTGACACGCTGAATTTAACTAGGGCTCTTCCAGACTGTTCCCACTGTCTAGCACTAGCTATATGGGGTTAAAATGATGCTGGTTCATTCAGTTTCTTGTTTTCAGGTATCTGAATGTGTTTTTTTTCCTGAAATGGAAGAGTTACCTCTCAGCAGCCATAAATCTTTGTAACAACATCTTCTGTCATTGAATTCACATATTCTGCTTCATAGCTAATCTCATAAAATCGATTTGTCAACTCTTTGAATTTTCAGATCAGAAAGAGAACACACAAGAAACATAAAATCATTAAGAAGTGGAAGAAACATTTGCTGAAAGCACTGCATATTGGACATGCATGTAACAAATACTCACACTTTCTTGTTCATCTATCTTCTCAGTGGCCACTTCATTCCTGGGAAGGATAGAAGATGACAGCCAGGATAAAGACAGATATGTAACCCAAGAAAAACAAGAAATGTTGATGGTGCTAAATACATACACCCTATAAATCACTTCCAATGCTTCTTTCTCCAAATCCACAACCCTGCCAGAGTGCTTTGCAACACTTCATCAATTTGTTGTGCAGAATGAAATGGAAATACTAACTTGGGAAGGTTTTTTCCATTGGCATCCTCTGGTGCCAGTAAATCACTCGCCCCCTAAGTTGTCATAGCTGTGATGTCAAAGTATTGAACTTAGCTAGACAAACTGGGGCCTGTTTTGAAAAGTGTTCAGCTGAGCTCTTACTCCACATGGAGACTGTTCATAAAGTGAACATCATTGATAAAATTCATAAACATAATGAGAAAAGGCCCAAACAATCCCTCGAGTACAAAATGAGGGGACAAAAGTAGAAACGCATGTTTCCTGACTCATTTCTTCGTCTAGGATGCTTAACACCATATAGATTATTTTTCTTTGCTGCAAATGGTATTTGCTAACATGCAGGTTCAGGTTGGCTGACAGTTATACAATATATGCTCCAAGAAAAAGGATTTTAGAGGTTTGAATCCATACTATAGTATCTTTGCTGTTTTCTCTCCTTCCTCAATACTCCTTCAGAAGCATAAATCTGTTCTTGATGGAGTACATTAGCAACTTGATGCACAGGGACTTCATACCATGACACCAATTAAACTTAATGAAAGTTCTGCAGCTGAATTCCCACATGCCCTTGGTTGAAAATGTACTTCTAATGGTGTTTGAACTCATAATGCTTTTCTCCCTGAGAATTATATGTTTACTCTTTTATGTCTTTAAGAATTGCAGCACAATTTGCATTTTTGCAGTCTCTTTATCCACATGTTCTACCCACATGTGTTTTTTCTCCTCAGTTGAATTTGAGCAGAATTATTGTGCACGCTCTGATGTACAGGGCAGATAGTATTGATGTATTGAATCGATCTCACTACCATCTCCACCTGCCAAACTGAATCCTGACTTTGTTCATTTGTGGCAGGTTCCATTAATTTGCTTACTGTCTTCAGCTTTTCTGATTGTTTTGCATCTTGTTTTTCTGTAAGTGGTTTTTTTTTCTCCTTTCTGCCACTATCTTGATTTTCTTCTCAACTGTGTAATCAACAGAGAGCAATTTCTCATTATATATTAATGGCCTGCATGTTCCCAAAGCTTTTATCAAACCTTTTTACCTGAAAAGACCATGCAGGGAAGTCATATCACAGGTCTTCAAATAAATCTGTTACTTTTTAATTTATCAGTGACATAATGCCCTGTTCATTTAATCTTTTTTATGAGGTTATGTGCTGTTCTGGACAGATTCTGACTTCATTTAGATATCTTTATATACAGGAGAACTTCAGGCAGTTTCTCTGTTTTTACGTTGCAAATGCTGAGATTAGTGTTTGGCCCAATGCATTTAACAGAAATACACAGTTAGAGCAAAGCCACTTTACGAGAGAGGACAAACCAAGAGTAACCACAGCACAGGTAGTGCCCTCACCAGAGTGCAGTCCCATCATGTCTGAACAGACTGGGCAGAGCAAGACACTGATAACAGGTTCCATCAACAGCCCCAGAGTAGGTGAGATGATGAATGAGGTCCAGGATCCACCCAGGGAGTCCAGTCAGGAGCAGTGGGAGATGGGACTAGAGACAGGACTGGAAATAAGGCTACAGCATAGGTCCAGAAGCTACCCAGGAGGCAAAGCTAAAGACAGGTACACCTACAACATACCTCAGACAAGGAGCGAAGGCCCAGGCCTGAGTTTAAATGGAGCTCCTGGGCCAGGGACATAGGGTGGCAGTGTAGGTCCCTGATAAGGCTGGTCAAGGCAACTAAGGCCTAATAGTACGCTCAGGGTCCTGACAGTGTGGTCTTGGATGAATTTTAGTGCCAGGTTTTTGAGGTGTTTCATCAGGCTCCTACCAATTTCAAAATTAGATTTGAAATAAATGACAATTATGTGTTTAAATATCTTTAGAGACCTGGTTGTAAGTGCAAATGGTACTTAGCTGTTAGACACCTAAGAAGCTTTCAAGCAAGTCACTGAGGTCAGGAAGGCCATTTATTTAGTTGATAAATGTTTGTACTTCATTTTAGCTTGAATTCCTCTCTCTCTAAGCTTTGTTGTCTTTAAGATGGAGCTCTCATGAGGATTAATTAGTTCATGACTGCATTGCATATGGGAAATAAAAGTTTCTACAAAGTGCAAACAGTTATGCTAAGAGTTACTTACATGCTAACACTAACTAGCTATTCATACTGTATAAATCCTTTTAATAGAAGAGATCCAGTAGAATCCATTTAGACCTCTTTTCTTCCACGTGCATGTACTTTGATTGGGTTGCTCAGCCCTAGCAAGCATGTGGAATGTCAAAACCAGAGAAAGGTTTCCTTACAGTGCTTTAGTAGGTAAGACAGAGGAGCAGCGGCAAGGAAGCATGAATCTCAGATGTGTGAGGCTTGACAGATCTGCAATTTATTGTAATAAATAGTTCTGTATACCACAGACTTGATATTGTCCTAGTACACCTCTGGGAACATTCAGAATCCCATGGGTGCCTTATGAACCATCCAGGAGAGCCAGAACGGAGCACATGGGAACACAAGTATGAAATGAGCCTGAGTTCACAGAATCACAGAATCACAGAATCACAGAAAGGTTGAGGTTGGAAGGGACCTCTGGAGATCATCTAGTCCAACCCCCCTGCTCAAGCAGGGTCACCTAGAGCACATTGCACAGGATCGCATCCAGGTGGSTTTTGAAWATCTCCAGAGAAGGAGATATTCACAACCTCTCTGGGCAACTGTTCCAGTGCTCTGTCACCCTCACAGTGAAGAAGTTTTTCCTCATGTTCAGATGGAACTGCCTGTGTTTCAGTTTGTGCCCGTTGCCTTGTGTCCTGTCGCTGGGCACCACTGAAAAGAGTCTGGTCCCATCCTCT
>NW_020450994.1:10410-62799 GCF_003343035.1 Apteryx rowi
TCATGGTCACTGCAGCCAAGGCTGCCCCCGACCTTCACATCTTCAACCAGTCCTTCTTTGTTTGTTAGTACAAGGTCCAGCAGCACGCCTCTCCTTGTTGGCTCCTCCACCACCTGTGTCAAGAAGTTGTCACCAATGCTCTGCAGGAGCCTCCGGGACTGTTTGTGCCTAGCTGTGTTGTCTTTCCAGCAGATATCGGGGTGGTTGAAGTCCCCCATGAGAACCAGGGCCTGGGATCGTGAGGCTACTTCCAGCTGTCTGTAGAAGGCCTCATTGACTTCGATTCAGATCAAATGTGCTTTGTAAAATGGATAGGGACTCATCCTTATCRTCCAGAGGGCAGAATCTCTTGCACTATTGATCTGGCAAATTCCAGATGGCACCACCTTTGACTTGAGAATTGCAGCTGAGCCATTTGGCAGGACATCTGTGGAACAAGAGCAGAAGACTCTCATACTTTGAAAGCAAAAAGGGTAGTAAGTGGAGATCACCCTCTAATAGCCTTCTTGATGTCTATCTCTAGAAAGTATTAGGTACCTATTAGTCATACTTCCAAGTCTTGTTTTGGATTTATAACAGTTCAGTTATGTGGCTGTATAGCTGAGTTACTAATTTTGTAGTCGTGCTGTCTTTGGAAGGTGAGCCATTACTAGCTGATTGCTACAGCAACATGGTGATCCAAATTTTCCCTGACGTGACTGCTTTGTGCAGGCAACTGCACAGGTCTGTTTTGGAATTTCCAGACAGTAATTCACATCCTTCCAGTGCTGAACACTTTCTATTTCAGCTCCATCTATCTAGGCTTGACTCAACACTGCATTACTCCATATTTATGCTGTTATAACTCCTTTGGGTAACATGGCATAGAATTGGAAGAACACAGTGATGAAATAGGCTTCAAATCTTCATTTTTCAGAACGCTTAGATTACCTTGCTAAGATAAGGATGAACAGACACATCCTGCTCCAAACTRCTGCTTCAGCATGTATTTTTCACTTATTGCTTTGGATCCTTGAAGCTTTTAAGTATCTGTTGTATATGTTTCTGAGCACCCCTATTGGATTGCCCTGATTTGTTTTTTCCCACAGAAAACTGGCATTAAGTGGTCCTTTTCCCAGCAATAATAATCTCATTTACCATAAATTATTTTATCTGTAGTACCTTGGAGACACCCTAATGCTTTTATATAATAAAAGAACCATTATTTCCAAATATTTTTCTCATTTTTAATGTGGAAATCACTGAACTTGATGGGAAAAGAATTGCTGTTATAAAAAAATAATTTATAGAAGTGCATGGATAACTTTATGTGAAGGGAAAGAAGGAAACGCCTGGTTCTTAAGCATGCAAATGAAAATATCAACTTTGCATAGATAAATGTAATGAAAAGTACATGAAAGAAGTACACTATATACTAGAATGAGCTGTCCATTGACATTTACATTGAAGGTGACAACTCACTGCGTAAAAGAGATAACCAATAATAGGACAGATTATCGAAACCAAACTTGCACCAGCATGACTTTGTTTTTAGGCAAGTCTGGCTAAAAGGAAGAAACGTTAAAAAACAATTTTAGAGGGAGTGTGAGGTCATAGGTACAGGTGAAGAATTTACATAACCCTTTTTAAATAATCCCAGTAATAATGCTATCAGGTAGGGCTGTTCAGTGTACACTGAACCATAGCAGCCTAAAAATAAAGGAAAACATTTTTGTTTTCCTGGTATTTATGAGGTACATTCCAGATTCAAGGTTATTCTGTGCCCCCTGGCATGCCTTCTGGTGCCCTGGGCTAGCTGGCGCAGCCCAGCCCCAGGGCTGCACTGAGGGGGTGGGGCCTGCTTTGGCAGCATGTACTGGGGTGGGATTTCCAGGGTGTGCCTCTAAATAAGCCATGATCTCAAGCTACATGGATGACAGTCAGGAGGCTGAAAGGAGTTAGCACTGTATCACTAGCACTCCTTAAATCGAGTTCTGGTGTACAGCAGATGGAAACATGCTGCTCCTGAAAGATCCCGTGGCTAGTAGCTCTGTGATGGGAAACAGCATGCCTAGCTAACAGACCAGGAGGCAGGGGGTCCATGGGACATCATATAGAAAGGGTGAGCTGTTGAGCCTGGGGAGGTTGAGTGGGCCTGAGCTGTAAGGCATTAATGCTTTTATATAAATGGCACGATTTTTCTTTTTGATGTATTTATTTTGGTTCTTTCTAAAATTATGACTTCCTTCAGTTCAAGGCTTAGATTTGATACCTGGGAGGAAGGAGCATGGTAAATGTGTGTAAGCACATACAGGTGAGAGCATGTGTTTGAAAGATTACTGATGTTGTTCAACAGATACACCTTATTCCCATCTGGGAGGAATGAAGAACTACCACATGCATAGATGAATGGATCTGATGATCTGGGTGTGATCCTAGAGACCTTTTTGTGACCTTCCCTRTTTCAAGAGCATTGTACCACTGATGGCAGTCAGACCTTTCTCTATGTGAAGGGCCAGCAAAATCAAAGTCAAAGTTACAAATCAATATTTACCTTGTGGGCCATGGTACATGTTAAGAATCAGTATCAGACCATCCTATCAAAAAATCTTCCTGCTCTGAGCTGGCAGTTGGGTTTAAAGAATAATTAATAAAAATGTCAACATTTTCCAGGTTGTGATGATTTTGCTCTGGTCAGCCTACCTTCCCACATCTTTGATACTTACTTCCTAAGAACATTTGATAGCTGGCTTTTATGGAAGTCATTGTCAGCACTTCCAGAGAACACTGTTCTCAGGTATCACTAGCACTATCCTTTGATCTGACTGTTTTTTAAATAATTAGTATCTTTTTACAGTGCTGTGTTATACTTGTAGGGCTAAAAATACCTATGAATTACAAATAATAACTGGCAGAGTTTGTTTTCCTACATACTTAAAGCAGATATGTATTTTTCAGCCTAACCAACATTATCTTCTTTTAGAGAAAGTGCAGGCAGTAATACTCAGAAACAGTTTTAGCAGTGGGGCTGAAAGATCTTCATCTATTATTGTATCAGTTTCCCAAATGAAATGACTAATGTTCAACAACTGGACAGGCACACAAAGTAGCAGCAGAGCCTCTTTTTTTATAGGAGTATGCAATACAGAAAAAACAGAATCACCTACTTACCCAACAGTAGATGCTGCAGACCCCTGTACTGGGCTTTATACTTTATGGACTACTGTCAAAATATGATACAGATCTTTATGTTCAATATATACTATGCACAGAAGCTACAATTAAGAAGAAGGGCCACATTGATTTTCCAGTAAGAACTGTATTTTTTTTTATTCTTAGCTCTCAGAGAGCCAAGTTATTAGCTATCAGTAGAGGTTGCAGGATGTTTGAACTCTGCTTTTTAGTGGCAAGAAAGGGAGATTAATGGGAGTTCTAGTGTCTCTCTGCTGACAAGAAGCCCATTTCCATTTCCCTTTTAAAGGAAAGCACCACGTTTCTCGTAATTTGCAGGAGAGCTATCAGCTAGATATAAAGAAAATTATATATATATCCAGCCTCCCTTCTGAGACACAGCATCCTGGTTGTCACCCTTACTGGCAAATGAAAACACAAAAGCACTTCACTGTTGTGTTTGGTGGGAAGAGCAATTGAATGCAGATTTTTGTATATTGAGACTTCATAAAGTGTCCTCCTCTCCCCAGCCAGTTAACCCACAGTGCTGACTTTGCATTCTCCACCTGGGCTTTTGCTTTGCATGTTTTTCCTCTGTCTGATGCAGATAGTTTCACAGAAATCCGTGCTGAAACAGTGTCAACCTTTGCGTCCTTTCTCAAACATCTCTTCCCCAGCAAAGCTTGCCTTTGGGAGCTGTGGGTTGTGGGGATTTAAATACTGCACAAGATGTTCTCTGACTCCACTGATTTGTGTGCACAATCAAAATTATGACACAGACTTGTATTTGCCCTGAAAACCTGTCTGGCACCTTGTGATTTGTTGTGCAGTTATTTATTTCTTCCTTTCCTTTTCCCAATCCAAACGTACTAGCACTGATTAGAGGCTGCATGGAGCCTTTCAGCCTATGGTTTCTGTAAGTTGGTGTTTAACTCCTAGCTCCAACACTTCTTGGGAACTATAGAGAAGTTTTCAAGAACTCAGTAATGTATTGTAAGCCATCCTTTGACCATCTAGATATGGCGGTCCAAGAATGGCTTACAATATATTACTTAGAGTCCATGTTCAGGTGTGGCTTTTATGCCAGTCCTGATCAGACAGCATAAAAAGATCCATTATTTTTCATTGTGGGGATCAGGAAGGAGCTGACTGAGGAGGAGGAACGTTCTTCTTTTTTTCTATAAAATCTGCAGAAAATTAAGTACTTTAATAGAATATTAAAACCAGCTATGTAAGAATATCCCCCTCTTTTGCTAGCAATACAGGGCATTTTGATAATAACACCTCCTCTTCCTCTAACCCCTCCAGCTTTTTTGGTAACAATAAATAAATCAGTTTGGAAGCTTTAAACCTAGCAAATTTCAAAAATGAAAATGTTTGCTGAAAAGATTATTTCAATTGTTTTGTTTGTTTGTTTTTAACCAGATAATTATATTCTACTCTGACCATGCTGAGAGCCAGCACAGGGCACACAATATATATACTAGGCAGTTCTATAGAAAGGCAAGATTACAGTCCTCTGAATAAATGAACTGTGATTGCTGTCCCCTCATATCTGTTTCTCATCTGTTTCTAACKGCACAGATGTCTTCACTGACACTCTCTCATAGATTTATGTTGCACTTAAGGCCAAGGGCATCAGAAAAGAAGCAGGCCCACTGTATTATCATCCTGATGTGCATAAGAAAAAGCAAGTAAGAAGATCTAAGTTGCTACTRCCTGCAGATATTTTGAGATCTGCAGGAAAAGGGATGGTAACCAGCTAAGAAGGAGAAAAAGAGAAGCAGGTGGTAGTGCAGCTGTTATTCTGTGGGATAGACAAGAGCAATCATATGCCAAGCAGAGCTTCYAAGGCTCACACAGGAGTCTTAACTTTAGCCCAAATATGGCCAGGCAATCTCAGCTGTGTGCATKTGTGGTGAAAACAGGGCTCTTGAGGTTCTGAGCTCCTCTGCGATTGGTACAGTGAGTGGAAGAAGAAGGAACCATTAGATTTGGCAATACCGGGATAAGGGGAAAAAGAAGAGATCTGAGGATGAAAGTATTTTTATAGGTATTGAGAAGGTAGAGTACCTGTAGGTGGAACGGGAGAACATATTTGGCAGGAAGTCAGTAAGACTGTGATCAGGGCAATTAAGGCCCCTTGGTGCATTTACGGCCCTGACAGCCATCTAGGAATATCATGGTAGCAGTGGTGAGTGCTATCAAGGAGAATGGAGCTGTGTTGGACTGTTACAGTAGTGARGGGAAAGAGGGAGTTGGGAAGAAGAAAGTGGCATGGGTGGGGAGTGTTGTGGAAGCAGGCAAGCAGCAGGAGGATGAAAGGAGATCTGGAGGGAAGGCACAACCTCGTGCTGAGAGCTTGAAATCTTTGGTAGCTTATCTTCCTGTTAAAAAAGAAAAAAAAACTATTAGTGAAATACTAAATGACTTCATAAACTTCATAAAGTTTATGGCTGTTTCACATTGGACATCTTATTTCTTTGGCTTTGGTCTAGAAAGGTTATCCCTCTTCTGTCTCGGGAGATGCTGTAGAAGTCGAGTGTCTAATCTGATGATCAAGGTCTGAAGATTTCATTTCACTGAGAATGGAACACATGAGTTATGAAAAACAGAGCCATGTTCAGCCAAGTTTCCTTATTTCCACAGAAGTCTTTCACAGTCACTCTCAGTGCTAATTTTAGTTCTGTAAAACAATGGGAGGAAAAATATACATTGCAGAGTGAGGCAGCAGGGAGGCTTTTGGAGTCTTCTCAGCTTCTGAGTCACAAATAGGATGTCCAAATTTGCCATCCTTTGGAATACCCTCTTTGTTCGAGTATGGCTTCCCTGTGGTTGGCTGGGCCAGCAGTTTTATTCTCTCCTACAACAATGTTATTGCTACCACCTAATGAATCCCCATCACTTAATTTATCTACATTATCTGCTTAACAACTGCTTTGATGTATTGTCCTAAAGCATGTCTTACTGCAGTCACCTTTACTCAGAGAGTAAAGTGGTCCCAAATTACTCAAACCATCTGAATCATTTTAACCTTCCTGATATAGTTGAAGAGGTTTAACCCAGGCCCTGCAGGCCTTATATATAGTTAATTATACTGGTACACTTCCTTCTTTGGGGAAAAGAAATGTACACTGGCAAAAGAGTTGTTTTGATGTTATGGCTTTTACCAGTTCCTGGAATTCAGTAGTTTTACTGACTTTTAGATTGGTACAGCTATGGGTTTAGACTTTGGGTCTCAGTGAAAGGGAGCTAAGCTAATTCAAACTACCTTGCTTTTCCTGTGGGCTAAGCATACACAGACAGCTATGGTTACCCTGCAGAAACTTGTTTTGTCTATCTAGGGACTCCTCCAGGGTGTCTGCCAGCAGAGTTGTCAGTGAGGTGTGTGATGGTTTTCCCCCACACTCTTAACCAGCATGTCTATGCCAGTAAAACTTCCAAGTTTAGACTGACCATAGTGTGAATGCAGCTGTATCATTAAGGCTTGTTTCTGCATGAGAAGAGGACAATGTTGTACCACTGTTAAGTAGCTTTATCATCACACACATATTAGAGGYTGTATCAGCATAGCCACTTTGGTATAAGTGAGAATTAGGCCATTTATCTCTCACACACCCTGCTGCTGATGAAAAGGCCCAATTACTATCAACTCTGAACCTCTGAAGAAAAACTGCAGGATTTGCTGAGTGAGACAAATTCAGTACATCACTATGTGGATGTTCATGGCATTGTGCAGTTTTAATGACAGCTTTGAAAATACACAGGAGCTAAACACTAAAATGGAAGAGTTGTCCTAGCAACTTGATAGCCCGCTAAATGTCTCCTGGCTGGTGGCATTGCCCTTGTTTGCAGGGCTTACTGAGCTGGCCAAGGTTTTTTGWTCTTGATGGTTCATACAGTTCCTAATGAGCTATGATTATGTGACATTTTTAACAGTTTTCTTTAGCTGCAGACAAGGCTACACCTGAATTTCATGCATTTTATTTTTGATAAGATTGTTCAAGAGAAAAAAAGGCTCAGTTGACAAAACATACTAAAGTGTAAAGGCAGCATGACAAGGTGAAGAGACATTCATTAATCTTACAATTTTAATAGCTTGCTCATGAAACTATKGCCCAATCATGTCCAGCTGTGTAATCATAATACCTTTTCACATTCTGTCTGTTTATCAGCCTGATGTTATGGGACAGATTGTGTTTGTGCTTTTTACACAGTCTGTGAGGGACTGCAAAGTGTTTTACAAGACATTCTATGTACCCTGCTGCTGAGTAGGAACCATTTTTCCATTTTCTGGGAAATTCCACAATTTCAGAATTGTTTCCATTCAAAAATAGAACAGGAAAAGAAGTGCAAATATCTCCTAGTGACGAAAAGTTGTCTGAGAGCTGCTCTTCACCTATAAACCTCAGGCCTTTCAGCTTGGGGAGTTTTCTGGCTAGGACATGACTTTGTACTTAGGCTGGTTTCAATAAGACATGGAGATACTGAAGGAGGAAATGTATCTGTGTATATCAGTGCTAGCATGAGAGGGCGTACAGGCAGAAGAGATTTGCAGTTGTAGTACCTGACGGCCCTCAGAGCAAGAGTTGTAAGGCTCTGATAGTACCTAATGTACAGATTCTAGAGGCTGTGTTTTTGCTACTACCTGAGCACAATCCTAACCTGGAATAGGGGAGAGCTTGAGAGCATATTTGCTTGCCCTGCCTGACTCTGACTAGGAAGTGCACTGCAGGCTCCCAGCTGGACACCCCGACCCCAGGATRCGAGGTTGCCAGGCATGTTCTTGCTTTGCTGTCAGAACTAACAAAAAACAACTCTATCAGGAGAGTTAAGACGAAGTGAGAAGCTGAAACTGATTCTCTAGTGTTTCAGCTGGGCTGTTTGCTGGTTTTGATTATTTTCACAAGACAAATATGACAGTCTAGTTCTTCTCACATGAACCAAAAATAAATGATGAAGCCTCCAGGATTTTTTCTCAGAACAGAAGCTGTGTTCAGCATGTACATCAGACTAGGAAAATTGTATCAGGCTGGTTCTTTCCATGAATTCAAGAGCAAACTTCTGCCATGTCTTGCATAGGTTTGTTTCAGAGCAGAGACAGAGACGTCCTCCAGCTCTCCTTAGGCCTTGATCGTGCAGGAATAGGACACACTATATTCCTGGTACTGTCCCAAGCACTCAGGAGGGGTCTCAGCTGAAACACATGCTGATAGTCCTCCACTAAGAAGATGCACTTAGTGCAATACTGAAAGCAAGCCTCTACTTCCCTCCTCCTCTTCTTCCAGGCCTGTGGACACATGGCTCTTTTCAGTAGGCGTAGAGAGTATTAGAGGTCATGTTGTTCTACCCTTTGAACCTCACTGTTCTGTGCACTCTTTGAAACTTTCTGTCCCTCATTACTCAGCTTCCAACCTGTTTCCATCAGTACATGTGGGGGTAGGAATCTGCTCTCTGTGTCTCAGTAAATATGACCTATCTGAACTTTAAAGATGAGGACATGTTTAATCTCAAGTTCTCCAGTCAGCTCTTCTCCCCTAAACCAATTTCTCAGGGGACAAAGTACAAAAGGCGGCAGCTAGTTTCTGTAAACGTCTGGATTTGGTCCAAGAAATTTGGTAAAATTTGGTGGATTTTAATATAAAGGGTACAGTATGTTTTCTGCTTTTGATTTTTCTGCCTCTGCATTCATCTATAATTTGTGGAATCACAGTTAAGTCATGTTATGCCACTGACATTTTTGTGTGGTGTAATCATTCCTGACTGCTGTCTCTGCCCTTTACTAGCTGGATTCTGTCTGCGGTACAGTTCTCTGAGGGACCACAATTAAAAAAAAAATAGTACCAGCAAGAGTCCTTTATTTTCATCTCTGATTGTTTGAATAAAGCAGGTCTCCCATGGAAAATGAAGCCAAATGAAATGCTGAGATAAGTTAATATACTTGTCATCTTTCTCACCAGTTTCTTCCAAAGCAACAGAAATTTGCTCTCATCAGCAAATCTTAGAAAACATTGGTTGCTGGAAAGGAATCCTAGTAAGGGATGTGCCTCACTAGGAAGGGAAATAAAGGCACTATTCACATGAAATCTGTCCTGCTTCTGCATTGTACCCATGTGAACCTCTTTTGACATCCTGGCATCCCCTAGCACATGTGCCTTGCTATTTCTGCTTATTGTCTGTTCAGCTGGGTGGACAGGTTGCGAAGGAGGCCTGGCCATCCTTACAGACTGCTCATTCTGCTAGTTCTGCCCTATGCTGGCCTCGAACAGTGCGACAAGGAAACTGTTCTCTGAACAAACTGTTGCCCATAGTGTGAATGAAAGACAGTGTTGTGGCCTGGCACTGGAAATGTCAATTGAGGCTAGCTGGCTGGGAAACGTTCGTATGCATCCTCCCCTCTGGCTATTTGCCAAAAGTCTTCACTGAGCTCTACTCCCCAGCCAGATATCTGCACTGTCAGAGTCAGAAAAGCTGTGGACGATACCATCTGAGAGCCAAACAAGTTAGTTACTTTGGAGGCATTAGGCAGAACGTGTGAAAGGTATTGCAATAGGGTTTTTACAAGACATCCACTTTTGTATCACTGGCATATTCTCTCAGGTAGCATTCAACCCCAGGTGGATTTTAAACATTACTACAGCACATCTGGTTCTGACAGGACAAAACATAGTCATATGCCACATAGACATAGAGYCCTTCTAATTCTGATTCTGCAAAAAGCTGAGCTATATAATGAGCCCTTTTCAAAAGCAGCAAATACAGTTTTAAATAAGCATATTCTGGCCAGTTATGCTGGCAATATTAACTTCAGCTAAACACCTGCTAGATACTTCCTGGAGGTAACCATCTTTTTAGTTTCAGCTAATTTAATCTGATAAGTCATTAGCTGGTACATGAAGTTTGTGAGAGAGGACTGTGAGCTCTGGTGAGAGAGGACTGTGAGCTCTGGTGAGAGAGGACAGCTTATACCGCTGGCTATGTTTATGATCTTATGTAAATCGTTAATACAGGAAGATGGAGGCAAAGATGTTAGAGTTTCACAGAGCATTTCTCAGCTGCTTTCTATTTGGGATTCAGATCATTTTAGTTCTTCCCATCCTCCTTCCAGTGCTATGATTGTAATCCATAAAACAAAGACAAAAATGAATTTTAAAGGCATTTGTTTCCAGGCATACATCTCCACACACAAAGTCAAAGAAACAAGCAAAATTGAAGAAACAAAAGTAATAAATGAACACGAGAGTTAAGTTAATTTGCCAATGTGCGTAAATCAGAACCATTATGACAGCTCTTCTCCTTATGCCATTTGGATTATTTTTTGCAAAAATTAAGGTGATCATTTATTTACAGAAAAAGCTGAGAAGTGTTGTAGCAGACTGGAATTCAAGTTATGGGCAGAAATGCCAACTAGTCTGGACTATGAGGAGAGTTTATGGATGAATACAGGAGGTTAGGGATGTTGGAACGAAAGTAGATGGACTAGCTAGAAAAGAGAACTGAGAGCCACTTGTATTTCAGTGGTGGTCCCTATACATGATGAATGGTAGAATGCTAGAGGCTGAACAGCACAATAATCATCCCTCTTCATAAGTGAATGACATATGAAAATGACAGCATGGAGATCAAGCATTAATGACAGAAGACATAAGGTTATGAAGAAACTTATGGACAAACTTGATTTTGGTATGTACACCCACAATTCAATTGTCAGTGTCCAAATTTGGATGCACAAGGCATGGAAAAAGACATTTATCTCCTCATGAATTTATTTGATTTTTTTTTAAATATGAATGCTCCATATTCTTTAAATTTAGCCTTTCAGGCATTTTCAGCCACTTAGTTCTTCCTGTAAATTATAGTATCTTGTGTCCTTGTTCAGCTCTGTTATCTGTCTGTACAAGAAGGCAATATGAATACTGAATCTTTCAAAGAATGTGATATCTAAATCAACACCATGAAATTTGAATATACAGTCAATCTTTTGTGTATGCCAGTGCCTATTACCACATACAAATGCTAGGATTATGCAGAAATTTTCCTGGCAATGTAGACACTTACATGTGAAAATCTGATCTTTAATGTCTCCTTGATTAGGTCCTATTTGTAAAAGTTCTATGAGAGCTAAATGGCATCTGCACATTTTTTTGATTAATAGAATTCAAGTCTGGATGAGAACATTATAATTATTTAATCTGATACTTTGCAGAAGACTGACTGATAGACAGAACTTTCAGAGACTAGAGGAATTTATTTTGCTTCATACAGTAAAAAGGAATGACAGACCCTCTTCCTTGCAGCTGAACTATAACTTGTTTTTTAGAAAACAGATCTGATTTCAGTTTAAAGACCTAAGGGGTGAGATTCATTTCACATAATTTCAGCTCTCTAAAAAATTAGGCCCCTAGTCTTTGATGACTGTTTAGGCTTCCTCTCTAGTCAACACAGAGAAACAGGCATTCCAGTAGGCTGGTATGTCTAGACAGATGGGCAGAATCACCTCCTAGAGCCATCTCTCTCTCCTTGGTAACTATAGAGGGATCCTAGACAATTAGTTGAGGACAGATTTTTCATACAGCAATAATGATGAAGTAAACCCCACCCCAAATGCTAGTACTGAGAGATGTCATCAACTCTAACGGCTACTGCTCACAGCATTTTATTTCTGATTTTTTCTAAGCATAGCTTCTCACCACCAGCACTTTCCCGGATCCTTGGTAGATTAAATTGCTGCATAAATGAGAACTCTTCTCCTTGTATACTTCTTCTTGTATRTACTGATCCAGTATATACTGATCCAGTAGAGTTTTTAATCTCTTTGACAAACTAAGTAGGTCGATCTCTTTTTAATCTCCATTAGTAAGGTGGGTTTTCCAGGCCATGAATCATCTCTAGTGAAGTTCAAAGAATGATAGAAAATAAGGCTGAAAAAGACCTTGAGAGGTTGTTCAGTCCCTCTGCTTTCCCCAGGGCAGGATTATCTTCTTCCCCTAGACAGAACATTTGTCATTCCTAACAAGTATTTTCCTAACCTGTTCTTAAAACCTCCAGAGGTGAAGATTCCACAGCTTCTGTAAGCAAGCCATGCTAGACCTTCACTATTTTTGCTACAATAAACTGTTCTTAAGATTTAAGCTTCATCTTCGTGGCTGCAATTTGAAGTCCATTACTACTTCCTTTTTAGATTTCCACTCTCAGGGTATAGAACAGCAGTGGTTTTCTCAACAATAGCATGTACAGAAAAAGCTCCATTTTACCCCTTTTCCCCTTATTTCATAGAAGTGCAAGGAAGGAATATTTGATCTATGTTTTTTACCCTAGGTGGAGTATCTAAGTGTTACCTAACAATCTGTTTCTATCTGTCTATGCACTACTGAAATAATTCCTTGTTAATTTTGTACTGCTGAGACACTGAGTTATACATAGGTAAAACCCTTCTCCTAACTTTGGGACACTAAACATAGACAAAGCATGATTAACAGTTCTTAATAAGAAAGGGCATGCTCAAAGTGTAATCATCAGACTAGCTGAGTACAGAATAAAAGGCATGACTGTGGGAAAAGCATTCTGCTGGTGGGTTAGAAATTCCTCCAGATTAGAAATGAGTGACAGACTGAAGGAGGTGACAGGCAATTGTTCTTTCCAGATACAGAATCTGCAGAGACAGGAAGGTGAGGAGATGGGTAGCTAAGTTTCAACTCACATGTAAAGCACTGCCAGAACAAAGAAGTTTTCCAGATCATTTCCTAAAAAGCAATCAGGGATATCATTTTATTTCAGGGGTTTATGACCAAGAGAAGACTGCTGAACTAATGAAGTTCAGATCTCAGTGTCATACAAGCTGCCACAAGCCCCAGGAGCTGAGACCATCCCATGAAAATGATGGTCTCATTCAGCACAGAAAATGCTTGACTGTGGCCAGCCCAGGTGCACTCACACTGTTTGGCTTGTCTTTCTGCAACTGTGGGTGGTGTGAATGGAAATAAGCACTTTTTAATAGGGATTTAGGCCAGTATTCTTTGCACCATGCCCCCTCTGAGCAGTGTAGCAGCTGCAAACACATACAGAACAATATTGTAGCTCCTCAGGTTCAGCCTTTATCTTTTGAAAAGTATCTATCTTTATTCTCATAGTTGCAAATCTGCAAGTCATGCCTTTCCTTACAGATTTTATCTTCAGTCTACATGCATACTGGCCTGGCATGGATTCTTCTGGACAAACACCAGACACCCAGTGTGTGTATCATGGAAACACACGACCTGAAGAGATAGAGATCCTTGGCACAGGCCTGATCCTATTGAAAACATGTTGGAGTATTCTTGCATGTCAATAAACACAGGATCTTTGTAAAAATTCCAGAGCAGGACTCAGTGTGCTCAGTTCTCAGATAAAATCTGAATGGGAGCCTGAAATGAGCTCTGACTGTAACTGCTATTGGGAAGTATCAAGGTGTTTAATCATTTGGAGAGCCAAACAAACCATATATGTGCTAGAAGGATCACAGAAGCAAAGGTTACAAAGCTGTACACACACAGAATCTGCTCTTGAATTCTTTGAACTTCAGAGAAAGAGAAAATAGTYCTTTGTTGCATTTTTTCCCTTTAAGCCTTCATTTTCTTCTCTGTTTGTCCATGCTGTGGTGGTGTTTCTGTCAAGAAGAGTCTGTTTCATTATCAGGGTCACAGCTGAATGCCTTCACATCCCTATTTTTCAGAAATAAAAGGCATGCAGTGAAACCAGAGCATGCAAGAGCTGTGAGCAGTTGTAACATCTCTATTTCTGAAACAACTTTTGGCTTGAGCTACCATCCAAGTATTTGCTGATTGAAGGACTTAAAGAGTCTTTTTGTGTGCCAGATGGCTGATCAAGCATGAACATTGATACATCAGATGAGCCTAACACACTGAAAACAATGATATGGTCTAAGAACAGTGATATAAGGGCATGGAGAAAAAAAATTATGTTTTCTTTTGATACTGAAAGTGAATCATCTTCAAATAGTGTCAGAATGAGGGTGAATGGGGGCTGAGGAGAAGGCAGCTGAGCAGTGAGAACTACAATGTGTAAAGCTGCAGTACAARAATAGCTAAGTAAAAATTAGATTATACCTTTATTATATTAAAATTACATTATAATTTCATTACATAGTACTTCTAATACATATATTATAAATATTATACATAAAATATATTATCATACTAGCAGATGATCTTGGATTTAGGAGGAACTGGCTCCTGATATGTGCAGATTCAAGAGAAAGACTGAACTGCTCAGTTGAATTAAAACTCCTCAAGACTATGGCTACTATGACTGGATCTTGTCAGGGTCCTAAGTGMACTAATAGGCCTTAACTGCCCTGACTAGCCTCAGCTGGGGCCTCCACCCATACCCCCTGCCCAGGAGCCCCTTTTAAGCTCATGGCTGGGCCTTCAGTCTCTGCTGGAGCTATGTTGTAGGAGTGTTGGTCTTCAGCTTGGCTGCAGTCATGCTGATGCCAGACTCCATTGATCCTGACCTGTGGACTAACTTCCCAGCTTGGCCTTGGACCTATCCTGTCTCTATGGACCTGCCTGGCGATCGCTGAGCTGTGTCTGACCTTGGGTGCTCTCACCAGACCCGATCATGGCCCTGGCCTGTAGATTTATTTCTCAGTTTGGTTCCTTAGACCTGCCTCATCACCATAAATTTGYCTGATGATCTGGACTCTTTATTGAACCTAGCTACCATCCTTGGGTCTGCCCTGCTTGCCTTGCTTGGATACTGTGGGACGGGGCCCTGGCTGGCAAGGCTGCTGTCCTACTGGCTGTGTTATCACTCTCAGCTCCTGGTTCCCCATCCCTTAAGGAGCAGCCAGCCCTTGCTGTGCCCTGACAGATCTAGTCAAATCACAGTTACCACTGTTGTTTCTGCAAATGACTCTGTTCAGGCTACAGTAAAGCTCAACATATCTATGCTACTTTTAAAAGACTTTCCAAAAGGAAGTGAATTCCATTTCTTTTCTACACAAAGCACCATATAGATTTTATTTATTGTGGAACATTTTAATGCTTGGTAAAGCATATAGCATTTTGATGGTCTGTGATAAATGTATCCAAATTATCAAGATCAAACTTAGAATGAAGTCTGAATTCAATTTCCCAAAATGTACTATGCTACCATTTGTTATTTAGTTTTGGCCAACTACGGGTTGCGATCCAAGCCAGAAACAGCTACTGGCATCTGAGTTCAAAGGAAAACCTTACACTGTACAATACAGTACCATGTAGAGATGGCTCCAAATGAGCTAATAAGAAAATAGAAGTAATACAGCTGCACCAGCACATCCTAACTCTTGGGCTGAGTACTCTGTTAAGAGACACTAACATAGCAAACCTGCTTCCCAGAAAGATTTAGTATAGTCTAAGGGTATCGGCTCACTAGAGCTAGCTCAGGTCTCTAGCATGATATTGCGTTGTGCAGACTTGACATCCAAAGTCTCCCACATGACTAAGGGATGCAGGTGTCAGATGAATATTTTAGTTTGAAGAGCACTCTGCAGTTATATTAATGCTTATGTTTATCAAAGGCAGTCATGTGGAGGACATGTTTGCTGAGATGTTTGCAGTATGTTCTTTGCTACCAGATCTGATATAGAGAAATTGTGTATGAATGAGAAGAGTAGCCTGCACAGATCCTTGTGGAAGTGAAAGTTTCATTCATTTCTCCCCAAGAATGTAACTTTAGAGACAACTTTGCCTGTGTTTAGTTGGATTTATTAATGGTAAAAGATTTCCAAAACCTACTTCAAGAAAAGTAAGTTAAATAGTTGAATCAGGGGCTTGTGTAAAACAATCCAGTTCAGCATCATGTTAAAGAATGAATGAAAGGAAAAGGTCTTTTCAAGTTTTATTAGGCCTGAAACAAACTCCAGTGTTGCATACAGTTTGTAGTATTTCATTTTTCAAAAATTAAATTGATTCCACTGCATTCTATGCTGGTGTCAAGTTTTCTCAAGCTACAATTAAACTATGGAAGGACCCAAATAAATGTGTTTCAAGTGGTCAGATTTGAACATATACATATCCTTTCTCCATATTTGAYGTTATCAAAGAAGTATCTGATACATGGAACAAATCCAGCATTTAGGTATGGCATATACCAATAAGTTGGGTTTGGGGTGTAAATTTTGCACAAATTAATATTCTTATCTTTATTTTTTTCCAAATATGTATTTGTGTATGTGTCTGTGTATGTACAGTAATGCAGTCCTGTTCTTTTAGTCAGATTCCTAGATTGATAGTTAGACTTCCCCAGGGTTCCCTGTGATACCAAGAACTATGGTGGTAGGATGGTACAATTTGCTCAAACCAGAGGGGGAAGATGAAACTCAGGGCAGTCTGTGGGCAGGTTGTTGAGCAATTTACAGTCTATACTTAAAAAAGAAAGTGTGATATAGAAACATGACAGCATAGCTATTCTCTTTGAACAGGGAGAGCAAAGGCTTGCTTGTTCCCTGAATGATGTCTGAGTATACTGAAAACATTCAGGTTTGAGTCTGCAGGTTGTGGCTTCAGGAAGCACAAAGTGATCACAAAATAAATAAATAAATGAAAATACACACATTTCCACACACACAAGCAGAAGAGGGAGAAAATAAAAAGAAACACTGAGTTCAGTTTATTTACCTGGTTGTGAATGAAAGTCACTGTCACAGCAAAGAACAACATGGAACTTGGATTGTTTTTCAAATAAGTGAGGTAGTCCTATAATTAGAACTAGAAGAGAAGTAGCAGTTTAAGACAAGGTACCTCAAGAAATGAGCCAGACTTTCAGAGTGCTTGTGCCCTTCTAAAGTCTTACTTAAGCCTGAAGCCTTAATTAAGTCCTTAGTTTTAGGGCTTTACTGGAGGCATATGAGTTTAAATATTTGAGTCTAGTAATTATCCAAAGTCATTTAGGTCAACAGCAGTTTCACTGACTTCAGAAAACTTGAAGTCAGGTCCTTAGTGAGAGTATTTAGCGACTATGTATATATACACAATAAATACACAATATATACATGGTGTGTATTAAAGCTTTTCCCTGTCTACTAATCATTAGTAAATGAGTTTAAGCATGTCACATCAACTTTTTTGTTAAGGCAACCTGTTTCAGAAATGAACAATCACATATTTTGCAAGTTAACTATTACACAGTGAGTTATTAACTTTAAACACCCTTCATTCCTGAAAGCTGTATGGTAGAAACAGTTTATGTTGGGGCAACTCTTCTTACATAACAGAGTCTCTCTGCCAAATGATTAYCCCAGATGGTCTTTTTGTTGTAGATGAACATTTATGGAGAGATTTCTACTGCTCTATAGCTGATTACTACTGCTCACACAAAGGGCCACTGGAGAGCTCAGATGCCCAGCATATGGCAAAAGCAGGAACAAGGCAGTTTTGTTCTTTATAAAATAGAAGAAAAACCTCTACAAAAAGAACAGAGAAACCAGATGCTGAATTGTAACCCTGTCTCCTGCAGAGTCCCACTCACTACCACTGCTTGCACTGAAAGCAGAGATCTCTTGACACCTTGCAGAAGCTCAGCAACACCTGGCTGGCTCTAAAGGGTAAGTCTAAACTTGTCTGTAAGTTCACTAGAAAAGCACTGGCATGTTTTTCTTTTTCCACCCAATTTTCCTTTTCAATTTGCCTAGAGAGACTCTGGTCAGTGCAGTTTCTACTTCTCTTAGCAATTCCACCTAACAAATGCTGTTACACTTGGCTTGAAACTGAAAGTGCCAAGTTAAGCAGCTGTCCTGAGGGTCCTGGGCTCCCTTGGGTGCCTGAGGTTTTTATTTCCTCATAAAAAAAATAAAGAAGACGACATAAACACACACTCCTCTATTTTTCTCTTTTCACTGGTTTGCTGGTCTGGGGACAGCATGTACTAGCTAACAAGTTTTGCCCTGTGCTATTGTTATTCTAARTTGGTACTCTTTGGTCAGACAATTAGATCAGATAATTAGAGGGCTCTGTTGTTAGGCTCCCTTTTAACATGTATTTAGATTATGGACAGCCTAAAAAAAATATTGTGGGTATCTAGCTAGATCTGTACAATACGATTTGGAGCTACTTCATCAAATTCACTTTTTTTTTCCCTGGCCAGGAAAAATTCTGTGGGATCGAAGAGGGAGGAAAATGAGGGGTTTCTCACTAAGCTGTAGCCAGACTATTAAGCAGTGGTATCTATGAATGAACTTAAGGAGAGCTGAGAATTCTTACAGAAGAAAACTGCTTTGGCCCCCAAAAGAGGTGTGATCAAAACCTTTCAGACTTTGGCTTGGTTCCCACTCCCACTGGAATAAGCATAAATGCCTGTAATTGATTTAAAAGGGAGAAACCATGCCAGTATTTGCACAGAAATGCTATTTTTCATATACTTGAATATGTGGGGCCTAACTGCTCGCCCTTCTGTAGATTATGTAATAGAGTAACCTCCRAGGAAAGGAAAAATTGGCTTCTATATAAATGTGGAAACATTCATTAATCACTGGATCAGCACTCTAAACGTTTCCTGTTTATATCCAGAGTGACACTTCTTTAAAGGATATTGCCAGCTCCAATTTGGCATCAAAGTCTTATTTTGTAAAAACAAGCTGTTATCAAATTTAACAGAAATAGAAAGGTTTCCATGAAGAAAAGGATCCTGAATGGCCTTTGGTTCTGATCTTGTTTGAGGAAACAAACTTTCTTCAAGGGTTACAATCCAGTCACCTCAGACTGAAATATTGAAGGGAATTTGATTGTAAAAGTAAGTTTGGATTTGATCCGCATTGCCCAACTCATGAGAAAAACAAAAATGAATTATTATAGAGATCTCTAATTGATTGGCTCAGCTCATGGTAAACGAGCCACTGATGGATATGCTTCTAAATAGAAACTGCAGTTTTACTGCTCACACACCCAGAAACATCCGTTTTGCTTCTTGCTGTTTGTCACTCATGCTCTTTCAGAATTACCGTGATCAACGGTTCTCAATCTGTTTTCCACCTCAGACCTAAACCTACCTCCTTTTCTTGGTTAGGACCCAAATAACGCAAAATCTTTTGTATATTTGGGAATACTGTAAGGCAGATTTTGCAGGGARAGAGAGGGAYAGAGGGAATTTGGGGAAGGAAAAAGGCAACTGAAAGMCAAATGTTTTAATATTTCATTTCTATCAGTTGCCTTCAGCAGGAAAAGGCCAAGACTCTAAGAGTACATCCATACTAGTAGATTCCYGTACTAGGAAACAAAGACCATTCTTTGGCACTGAGTTTACCTGGCACAGAAGTGCTGCGTCCATGCTGTTAAGCTCTTTTACCCACCAAAACAGGTTGACTGTATCCAAACTAACATTTGGGAATGATTCCTGGAAGCACGCCTGTCAATTGTTTGGGAGAGCCCTACTTGGCCTAGGCCAAACCCATGCTGAGGTCTGTTCCAGCAGCTGAATGGTGAAGGCAGTTGACTGTCAATGCCCACACAAGTTTTCTGGCCCTATTTAGTTTACTAGTATAAACATGGTCTAATTGTCCCCTAAATTGTAACCACTGCAGACACTATATTAAAAGAAGAAGTTCAATAGAAGCTTAAATTATAAAAATATTCTGTGTTCCAGGATCTCCATGTGGTAATCAGATTTTGCCTTGACATTCCAAGGTACTTCCTCTTCCCCCCTGCACATGCCTAGCCAGGGAAGGACCTATATGGTGCGATGTTGGAGGTGGTGGCAAGTTCAGTGTTCTCCAGCACAGATGTGGTTTATAAAGGAAAGTGGGAAAGGCCTTTTCAAAGAATATAGTGAAGCAAAGCATCCCGACTACAAATTTTTCCCTTGCCTTTTTGTCTGAGCCACAACATCAACTGCATAAAAACACCCTTCCCAAATGTCAAACTCATAAATCTCTCATCTGTTGAAAAACAGGTGGGTGTGGGGGGTCATGACAGGGTTAAACTGGTAGAAAGTTGCAAGTAGCAAGCAACAGGAGCCTCAGACAAACGTACCCAAGGACACCGGTGCAGCTGGGAATGATACATCCTGAGAAAGTACAGATAAACTAGCAGAAGCCAGTGGGAACCAAGGTTAAAAGCAAGACAGCTTTCCTAAACAAGTAGCAAGGTACAAGACATGATCGCTGCATGCGTGATCGGTGCAATGATTGGCTACCTGTGACATAATCTGTTTGATGATTGGCTTAGCAAAGTGTGTCTGTGAAACCACTGAAGCAGCTAACTTTTTAAATATGCTCAGAAACAAACAATAAATGTCTCAAGATGCACCACATCTTGAGTCCGTGCCATCATTCGCTACAGGTGGGTGAGTAATTCACCTAAAACATAGTTGATTAAAGCATAGTAAATACCAGAATGTTATGTATGTTCCTATTTCTTATCTGTTCTGCTGTGTTTCAGCACACGAAAGAAACAGGCTGTAATGGCATATAAACTGGTGAYGGAACTGCAAGCCTCTTGCCATATTTTGTGTGAGCAATTGTGATTTTCAGAGTTTGTTTTGCAAGGTAGAATCTATTTAGCAGTTTCAGTAGAAAATTATTCTTGATGCTTCAATGTCTTGGCATTTCTAAATTAAGTCAGAAACATTTCAAGAAGGTAGGCTTTAGTTTAATTCAAGCAAATTCAGTTCAGTGTAAGAGAAACTGTTTAAAATTCAATGAGTTGTGTCACAAAAGGCATCAGTGTTCTTTTCAGCCTACAGAATAATTTAATCTTGTAATCATTTGTTAAGTTCATAACTTCACGTCCCAGGATATGGCCATCAGAGGAACTGTAAAACTTTGATTTCTGTTCAAACTGTCTTGACATACATTACCCGCAGCAAAATGTTGGACCTCTTCCTATACAACACTGTGTTGTTCTGTGGCAGGGCCAGGAATGTAGGAATGTGGATCCCAGCCATGTTGGTGGGGAGAGAATTCCCTCAACCTGGAGGACTCCAGCTCTCTCCAAATCTGCATCTTTTGTTCAGCATTTTATGCCTTCTGTAGTGCATGCTCCTCCATGCTGCCCACAGCTGCTATTCTCCCTCCTGCATCTGCAGTTCTCATACTCGCAGCCCGGGTGGCCATGCTGGGTTTGTGCGTTGTGGGGTAGTCAGGATGTGGCTGCTGAAAGAGCAAATGTGGGGAAGGCCAGAACTTGGCTATATGTGCATAATATCAAGTAAGGCAATGTTTGCAGGCTGAAAATACCACAGTGGCTGAGCTAAGGGGAGCTCTTTGTTTGCTTTTCTTTGCAGTAGTGGCTGGATTATTTCAGCCTAATAGAAGACTCTTTATTTTATGCTCTCTGAGCCTGACCCATCACAAATCAATTACAGAAAGCCTATAGGTTCCTCCCTCTAGTGCCTCACAGGAAGGACAGCTGAGGAAAATAATTTCTAATGAATAAACTGTATAGTTCCCAAAGAGGGTTGTATTCAGCGAGCTCTAAATTCTTTCTTTCTCTTCAAACTCTCACCAAAAGAGAGCGATGACTTTCAGGTAAGGTAATGATGGTAGGCGAATAGGAATTTTACACTTCTTCAGCTGACAATTTCTGACTGCCCCTCTGATGCGCTCTGTAACTTTGGAAAGTCTCTTCACCTGTCTCCCTCTCAGGAAGTAAAGTCTTCTGCTGAGTGTGCATACAGCTGCAAAGCAGCAGGGCTCCATGCTCTCGCTTGGTAAAGCAATGGAGTTTTGTTTCACAGTTCTCCCTGGAGTCTGAATGTACCAATTGCTGGGAAGTTCAGGGTTAAAGAAGTGATTTATCCTGTGTCTAGGTCCAGATGTTAAAGTCGACTGAGGTCCACTTCTCATTCTAACTTCAGGGGTAATTTACAAAGGAATGARACTAATTAGCTTGGATTGAAATGACCGCTTTTTCCAAAGTCTGTTTATATTCTCTGCTTTAATCATACTTTCATTGGGCCAGCAAATAATAACATTGTAATAACATTGTGCCAGATAAGCTGCTTTAAAAACAGGAAGAAACAGAAATTATAAACACTGAACTGGCAGAGAAGAAGACCACTAGAAATTGCCCAAATGGTGCCGCAGTGTCTGCAGACGTTGTAGGGAGATAATGCAATACAAGGGGATAGAAACTAGTTTTGGAGGAAGGGTGTTTATTCAGGGGTTGGAGGATCGCAACTTCTGAGATTTGTATTTGAAATGGCTGACTTAGGGCAATGTTTTAAGAAGCATTTAAGCATCTAAAGAGCCAGGCTTTTATCTGTGGGATTTCAGATGGGAGCTGGGGATCAAGGTGATTTTGAAATTCTATTAGTCACTATTTTGCTTCTTTAAATACTATAAGAATCTGGCTTTTTTGAGCGTGATTTCTCAAAGTGCTTGACTTTCAGTGAGGGATGAAACAATAAGGCTTAAGAGATGCCCAAGAGTCTACAAGCATTGAATAGCTTCCATTCCCATTCACACTGGTGAAGTATGAAGGTCCTGTGCTCTAGCTCCAGACTTTGTTCTGCCTAAGTGTTCCCATGGCCCAGTTCCTAAAATTCCTAGGCCCACAGATGGACTTTGACCTTCATGAGATTGCTCCAACAAGTAATGGMTCGTTGCCAAATTTTTAATGATCCTCTCCACCTTGCAAGGGTGTTGTGATACATAATTTGAGTTTGTAAATTGCTCTGGCAGGAAAGCACTCTGACAAGCAATATGTTGTGTGCTGCTGAGTTTGGTTTTAGTCCAAAGAGAGGGAGAAAAGCAGCAGGAAGCAGGCAGGGATTTTATTTAATCCTCTGTATTTCGGAATCCATGTAGAATGCAGCTAGGATGTCCCGGAAACTTCCAGATGTTGGACAACCTGTGAATATGCTTAGTTGCTGTTTTTGAAATTGTGTCGCAAGGTTTCTCATGCCATTGACTCTTGCAGGTCGCATACATTTAGTGTTCTGAGAGCTGCAAGAGGTGAAACAATGAAGTTCAGGCTGATTGATGCAGGTTGAAGAGATGCAGCAAAGAGTAGAGAGGCTAAGTCCTAGCACCTTCACCCCTTTAGATATACCTGAATGCTACAAGTTAATTAATTTTCAAGGGTTAGGAAAGGATAATACTTAGTTCACCATAGTGTGTATAGTAGAGGAGATATGAATGTTTGCGCAAGGGGACTTCTGTCTACAGCAAAGAACCTCTGGCTCTTTGTATAGTTGTTAGCTAACTTCTCTAGCTTAAAATATCCTCTTTGTTAAAGGGAGAACATGGGAAGTTTGGAGTTTGTACATTCTTACATCATTTAACTGGAGTTATGAAAAGACGTGTTTATACAGCCTATGGAGCACAGGGATCCAAGGACTGGCTGCTTTTTGTGCTAATTCAAACACTTGTGCTGCTTGGCTTTGTGCTTAGCCAGTCCCAACTATTAAGTGCAAGGAGAGAACTGCTGTTAGCTGTTGAATATTTCACTATTTGCTAGCTGATAGGATGATGGAGGGCTTGGGCAAGAGAAGGGTGTCTGATTTGCTGCCATTCTTCTCAGCTTTGAAGAGCCTGCATGATTCATAGCACGTATCACTGTCACTTTATAAAGAGAAATCTTCTTTGACAGGAAGATCAGAGGGAAATGGGCTTATATATCAGGACTAACATATCCAGACATGTTTAAGTTTTCTTGGAACTTTATTAAATTTTGTGTGTGCACTTATATATGTGTGTGTGTGTATACACACAGACACATGCACACACATTAAAGAAATGGTATGGCAATGCCATGTAAGGGAAAGCAGGGAGGAGATCATAGCTATCTACAATATAGATGTCTGCAGCTGAGCTAGTCACTCCACACTTTCTTATAGTCAGTAGTGAGAAGCAGGCACTTAGTAGAGCACAAGTCACCTTATCATGTAAAATGAATCACATTTTTAAATGCCTGTTTCYCTCTGTTGCCTGAAAAGGAGCATAGGGCAACCTCTTAAGCTGCAGATACCCATGTTGCAGAGTTGTAATGTGAAGTGAGATGAATCCTACCTTTCCTGTCTGAGCTATTCAGAGTATTCCAAATACAGTTTATGGTATTATATGTTGCTTACAATGCTTCTTGTGAACTGAATGTTTGCTTGCCAAAAGCCTATCAGTAAACCTGATAGRAATCCAACTGAGAATTATTAACAGATTTCTCCATACAACAACCACAGTACAGTGGGTAGTGCTTTCTAAAATGCAGTTTTCAGCCTAAGATGCTTTCAATTTTTGGAGGCTTCTTTTTAGGATTAAGTTCGTTTATTGATCTAGATTATATCAGGGTCCCGCAGACAGTGGTAATGGCACATAAGAGAGCTGTGCTGCATACAATAGAGTGGGGGAACAGGAATCTCTTAAGTCAATATTTCTGCTGAAGTCTGTGTTATGAGAGGAAGTGTATAGGACTGGCCCAGCACACAATTGGTACAGGCTGGGTAAGTTATTTCATTGGTCAATTAAGCAGAGCAGATATATTCTAGCTAGGCATGTATCCAGAAGACAGGTTAAAGGGCAACCTCCAGGAGGAGTAGTTAAATGAATCATATAACGTAAATTTTCACACTTCAGTAGCATAAGCATTGACCACAATTACAGCCCGACATAAGGTGCTTCTTTGAGATGCTTAGTACAATTCAGGTTCAAAGTATGCTGAGAAAATGAAAGCTGTCACCAGCCAGGTTATATGTCCTTTGCTTATCCATACATACAGATAGGGATGTAGCTGAAACACATGGATTTCCTGAGGCATACCCAAGTTCATCTTACCTAACTTCAGGTACTAACTGAGGTGCCTGAGCTGCTTGTGTCATCAGTGGAGAGAAAGAGGCTCCACCAGAGACCGATTCAGATTCAGATTTGAATTGCTCTCTGCAGGTGCCGCTCTCCAGTGATCACAGTAGGATCCTAGAGTACCTAAGCACCTAATGTAGGTATTCTAGTTAGGTGGACGAATGTAAATGCTAGTTTTGTCAGCCCCTTAACAGTCACTGTATGGCATTCCTAGGGTCCACAGCAGATCCAGATTCAGATCTGATTTAGTATGTGAAGAGAAGAGCATATTTTTCCCTATTTACTCTAACACAGATTTATCAGTCAGCAGCATGTTGCTATGTTTGCTGMTAATCTCAAGATCCCTTTCCTGAGAGTGCTGACAGAGTGGTATGTGGTGTAGATTTTTAGGCTGTATTACCTAGAGAGAACAGTACTTACAAATAGTTCATTAACTCCACTTGCATTAGGTACTTACACAGCGGATGTTTACTTGCTTTCTTGGCTGGAGCTGTAATGGTAAGTGGTTGCTAGGAGGCAGGAATGGATTAATTCTAAACAGAGAAAGGAAAGAAAGAGAGAGAAGTCAGCTTTTGAAAGGGCAAAGTTGCTGTGCCCTTAAAAAGACCAGAGTGACATGCAAGTTCTCTGCCCTCTGAAAAAAAGCCCACGACATCAAGCTTGCCAGCACAGATCTGGTGCAACTGCAAGGGAAAACTTGAGGGTGTAACACTGGGAATGTGTATACTGAACCTGCAGAGTCTCACTTTCATTTCTCCAATTTGGATGGTGCTGTACAAAAAATAAAGACAATACTGCCCTGGTTAAAGTTGCAAAGAGGARCAGAGATTCTGGCACATCTACTAGACTGACTTGTGAAAGTGATGATATGTTGGCAGCATTTAACACCTAAGAACATTTTTTCCCTTTTAATAAACCATATAACTAGCTTCAGTCAAAAGGGTATGGTAGCCTATCTGGAAACAAGCACCATGTTTTCTCTGTTTCTCTGGAGATTGCGTAAGGAAGACCTAGAATGGGGAAGTAGATGAAGTCTCTACAAAACCATCTTTTCAAAGCAGAAGTATTCTCAGAGACAATTTTTTGAGCTTCAAAAAAAAAAAAATTGTTCTGCAGTGCTGGAGAAAGGGAGACTCCCATCAGAGAATAGGAAGGCACTTTAACTGTTGGGGTCAGTTCTAACAGGGATTTCTAGAAACCATACCTCTTCCAGCATATTTATGATGGAGAATAGGATTTCACTGAGTCCATAGGGTGCTCTTTGCCATCATTGCAAATAAAAATTGTTGCCTGTGCAATAGCTGTTAGAACCTACACTTTGGGGTTCAGTATGTGTGGGCCTGGAGAGTGGCTATGGACTTTGTGGTTGTCAAAGCTCAAGAGAAGGAAGCTGTCCTTGTGCATGTAAGAGGAKGCCAGTAGGGAAAAGATCACATCCAACTCACCATGGGATGTCACTATCCCTGCAAATTGTTCAGGAATTAACATACATTCTTTGCACTAACACTTGCAGTACATGGGCCTATGAACCAAAATGAGCCACACACCTCCAAGGAAAGAGGAATAGCTGGGCAAAATTGTTGCATTGTTACTGATATTTGTTTGCACAGCTATGATTCAGCTTACTTTGGCTTCTTTCCAACTCTGGGACAGGGCTGCCAGCAACCTGGTTTGGGTTCAGCTGATCCTTTGTTTACTTTTATTTTAAAGGTCATAGACATAGAAGGTTGAAAAAGCAAAGGAGAAAACAAATTTAATAGCAAGGATGGATAAGAGTTAAACTAAGTAGATTTTCTTTTGTATGTGGGATCTTCCTAACAAAGTATGTTTGGTAAATACTTGCCATAGATCCTCCTACTACATCACACTTGAGAGAAGTCCCATGAATGTAGGTTGCTCCCTTTTCTCAAAAAAGATGAACTATGATCCAGGACATACATAGCACTAAGGAGTCTCACTGGATTTTGCCAGTTACCTTAAGTCCCTTCCATTGCCCTTCCCTTGCAAATTCACCAGATAATAAACCATAATTCTGTCTATTAGCTAGGAAAAATAGAATGTTGACTTACTTGAAAGTTTTATGAAGCCTATTTCTTTGGACTCAGGAAGAGAAAACATCCTATGAAAATGGTCCAGGCAAAATAATCTTTGGGGTCCAGCATGAGGGCATAASAATCTTCTTACTGAGAAGTACCAGAATAAATATAATGGAACATCACAGATAGTTAAAGGGAGATCTTGGTGACCTCTAAGAGGTGGAGGTGTGTATGGGGGAWATAATTGTGCAAGTATTGGACCCAAATGGTCCTGGCATAACTTTACTTTCACAGTCAGCTGTCATTTTCAGAAGTTACAGCTTTATGCTCTTTTTTAATATCCATTGCAACAGAATCTTTTCAGTGGGATATACATATGAGAGTTGTGTCAGGATTCCCCAATATGGAAAGTGTGTTTGAAGAGTGGGCAGAAGAGGGAAATGGTACATCATCTAGACCCCTCTGTTCTCAAACTTACTGTTGTTTATATATAAAACATGGCAAATCTGGTCTCTGTGGGAAAGCCTGAGATAAAYTGAGAACTGCAAGTTAGTAAGATTTGTGTAGGGTAAATGCTTCCTGTTGGTATTCTAAAGAACACAGCAGCAGGCTTAAAATAATGTATCAGACCAAGAAGTTCTTTAAATAGCACAGGAAACACGATGAGCTCTGAGTCCACCAGTGACAACACAGGAAGAGGAAAGCCAGAGGTCACTATTGGTAGTGGGAACGATGTGGGGACAATTTATGACTCCAGAGGTTACCACATGCTTGACCCTGGTATACGTAGCTAATGATGATTCTCACTAATAGAGGAGATTCTAGCATGATGGGTTCTGGTGTCCCAATTAYGGAGCTGTTCTGTGATAACAGATAGAAACCATGTGTTCACCTTGTTAGTGGAGGCTGGCTGCATGTATAACTTTAACAGTAGGCTTCCAGAGAAATAATCAGGACAACGATTTGTAGAAGGGGGCAACTCAGAAACAACCTTTTTGTCTTGCTGCCTTTCTTCAACACGATGCACCACTGRCAAAAAAGTTCAGGTTGGTAAAAAGATATTACTGGCTATTTTAATAAAGAAATTTCCTTTATGAACTCAGACCTTAGAGTTTCAGTGTCCTTAATATGCTAGACAGAAAGACTCTTTCTAACAGAAATCATATTTAATTATAGTTCAGTCCTATGACCATAACAGTATTCCACATTATGGGGAAAAAACCTTATTCTTGTCACTGAAACGTTGATGCTATTAACAAGTATTGCAGACTCCAGCTCTCTCCCCTTTGTCTGTTGATTTTTATGGGTGTTGCCTTACAGAATTAGCTGATAATCTCATTATACCTAATCCTGTTTGCTCCTTTTACAAAACAGTATTGTCATGACTGACTGAGCTCCCTTTTCTTCCTAGCTATTTTTCCTTGGTTATTTCAGAGATGTCCTCTAGAAAACATAAGCTCTCAGAATGAATGGTTATCCTGTTTACTGGCTGTAATACCAGCTTCATCAAATTCATCTCCCTGCCCTATCCCTTTCAGTAAATATTTTCTTTGAACCAAACAGCATACAAATATTATCTGTAGCTCGCTTATGTTCAGTTCAYCAGTGCACATAATTGCTCTATTCTGAAGCAATTAGAGCTTCTCAAATGACATTTTCGGTTTACATTATCTTTTAAGAGATGCCTTTAAAGCATAGTCTCCTTTACAAAGTTTCTCTGTAGGGAACAAAATAAAGATGACTCATAAAATAGTAATTTCATGCATATACTTCTGGTACTTGGATACTAAGGTGTTTGATAAGGTAGATTCATTTAATCCAGGATACTTCTACAATGTAACTAATCATGAGCACATTTTTCATGGCCAGGAGCTTTATGAGCTTACTAAAAGCATGTAAAGGTCATTGAGATGAATATAAGCATTTGGACCATACACACATAACTCTAAACCACAGTTTTAAAACAAGGTGAAAACCACAATCACATCTACCTATTTATCTTGCTAAGTGCTAATTGTATTCAAAAATAGCAGACCTGACTTGAAAAGGATTTCCACAGTTACGCCTTGTATTTTTTGTTTTCACTATTTAGTTTGTGAAAAATGCCAAGGAAACTGAAGCCTGTTTGCTTATTTATATAACCTAGACAATGAATAAACACATTTCCTGAGTTTGTTTTAATCAGATAATCCTATTCTGTGATGATGACTTTCAAAGGTAAAGAAGATACTTCAGTAAATTCTGCTTAGCACAATAGGTTCAAGAAGTAAAGAAATAACACCCCCCCCACACACACACACACAAATTTAGTAATGGTTCCTTTTATACAGTTACAAAAACTATAATATAGGTAATCTTACTGTGATTTTTCATTATTAGTTGTTACAGAATTTCTACACTAAATGAGGCAAGGATTGTAAGGGAAAGCAATGTCCTTTTCTGAATCAGCCTGAAAAAAGAGGTAAGCTTTTTGGGCACGCAACAAAAATGGTTCCCCTTAAAAATCTTGCCTTCAAACTTCTGGACCAAGAAATATACAACAAGACTCTTATAACCTTAATGCTAAATATGTCTTACTTACATTGTATGTGAGAAAATAATTTCACTTTAGTTACATAAGATGCAATGCTGTTATTACATAATATCCCAAGACAGTCTGCGCAGGATTCTGCCATGTAAGGCAATGAGAGTTGTTCATTCCTTAGGATTATTTTGCATTCAACAATACCTTGAGGCTTTAATCAGGATCCACTGAACAGACAATCCTTGCCAGAGAAATTTCACTCTAAATAGCAAAGATCAGCAAATTGTGACAGTGCAGGAGCACTGTGATTCTCACCGGGGAAGGAGGAAGAGCTCTGAGGCACAGCCGTCAGTGGTAAAATTTATCAGAACAATTAAGTGCCTTTATGTTCAGGCCCATGCTTTAGTACCATGTTACCAGTAAGAACTTCTACAGCAGTCAGCTGTTATTTAAATCTGTAGCTGCTTAAAATCTCTCAGTGTCTGACTTTCTACCTTCAAAATTTTGGCTTGTTAAGTTTCTACTATGAGGCATTAGATCTCTGCATTGGGCCTCACCCAAAAGGCAGCCAGCAAGAGGTGGTCCCTGTAAATGAAAGAATTGGGTTAAAATCCTTAGCCCAAATTAATTAAAGAAGAAAGAATTTAAATCAAACCCTGCTATCTCCCAAATGAGTGCTGTAGTCACTGCCCTCTCAAGTGTTCTTCATAGATATTTTTCAGACTCTTCTGTTCAAGTTGTTCTATTTCCCATGAAACACTGAAATACTGCTTGGAGCAAGGACAGGAATCCCAGAATAGTGTCCTAAGCATCAAGAGACAGAAGCCATCCTCCTCTCTTTCTTGACCAAAGACTATTTCAATAATTCATATGGGGAGGGATAATTCCTACATGAGAAACTGAACTGCCCTTTTGACCATAGAGCATTCATGGGAAAGATCTGCTTCAGATCACGTATTTGAGCAAGGGGCGATCCCAGGTAACAGTCTGAGTTCTTTAATAAACAGGCTGTTATGTTATTAAGGAAGCACAGTTTCATATGAGAACAGCTGATCTGGCCACAAATGGATYCAGCTGAGATGCTGATGAGCAGGAGGAGGTACACATCCATAGCTTCCCCCATCGCCTTACGAAACACATGTCCCACTAAGTGTTAACAATGTGGGGGAGAGGCAGGTTATGACCAACCCAATAATACACAACCTCTTGTTGTTACCTCTTGGTCAGCTCTAAGTGGCTCCTGGTTTAGTATGTTTGCTTCAGGGACTTCAGTTCTTAGATCTGTCATGGGGGGGGCAAATTTGCAATAAAATGGCCTGTGGTGGTATTAATGTATAATAATTTACAATAAGAATTCATTAGAATTGTACCTATTAAAATGGCATGGGAAAAATGTGTGCAAAATATTTACTAGTTTCAAAAGTTTCTTTTAGCTTCTCTGGTTTCTCTCCTTCAAAATCTGAGAGCTCCTGTAATGCAGAACATATTTCCTGGGTACTTCAGGATGTTGGCACATGAGGTAAAGGCTTTTCAGGTAACTAGCTGCTCTCCCTTCTGCTGCCTCTCTTGCTAATGCTGGCCTGTTTACCTCATCTCCATTTACGTTGCTCTACCCGTAGGGGTTCTGCAAATCTCTGCACAGTTGGGCAGTTTGGGGGCAGAGCCAAGGAAACGCTTGAATATTCCCTCCAGTTCAAGCCTGGAAGAAAAACACATTGAGACTCTCTATGTGTGCAGCTCTGGGGCATAATTTGGCTCAGGTTACTGAATGCTCTATAGCATGGCTTTGTAAAGTCTTCCATATCCCACTGAACCATTATCAGTTTTGAGATAATGATTCGACAAAGCATTTCAGGATAGAGTTATGTTTTAAAACCATTCTAAAATCCACCTCTGTTCAACAAAGAAATGAAATATCTGCATGAATTAAAACTTGTTTATGTAATTTGCTGAATCAATCCTTTAAAGAAGGCCTCTTTCTTTGCAGTGCTTTACTTCCTACTTCTTTGTAGCTGTGATCCAGCTACAGCAGGCAAATATGGCCCTGAGGCCATGCTCTAATATTGGAATTAGTGAGAAAACATTCTGAAGAGAAAACCTAAGTCACAGTTTCCTTTTAACAGTTAAATTAGACTGCAGATATGTGCAGTCAGACGTAGATATATAGATAGATAGATAGATATCCAGAGAGTGTTCATGTTGTTTTCAGTTAGAAGGACACATGGGTTTTTTTGCTTTACGGGAATTCACACAGACTTCTAGACGCGGCATTGATGAGAGCATGCTGTCTCTTGCCTAAACAATTTCAATTGATTTTATTAAGAAAAAGAAATCTTGGAATGGCATCTGCTTTAAAAGACAATATGTCTCTTTCTTATTCTGGCCTAATAAGTCCTGACAGAAAAGAGCATAGAAATATAACTTCTGTGAGACGGCTCAAAGTCTCTGACAGCTGCATTCAATGTTGTGTTTCATCTGGAATTTTCAAAGCCGTGTGAGGACATAGGTACTCAAATTCCATGTGAGTTGGGGCATTTGTTCTTTAGGTTCCTTTGAAGCTTAGACTTACCTTTTGCTGCAAGGAATACACTTTGCTGCATAGTAATCCTTACTGAACACATAAGGAATGTTATACAGGCCAGAAGTCCTCCAAACTGAAATGGAGCAAATATAGGTTGACATCCACATGATAGCCTTGCTAAGAAAGTTTATGAAATCCATGCTGGTTTACTCAGAGAAGACAACCAATAAATTGTTTAATGGAAAAAAACTTAATGGTGAGTGGTACCATGGCCATGGAAAGAGAGGTGTCAGTCCCAGGTGGTCCTTTAAGGGCTATACCAAGTGGAGGCAAAGATGCCCAAGGCTACTGCTTCTTTGAAAGGGGTATCTCTGGTCACAGCAGTAGGGCTGCTGGAAGATCAAGGAGGAGATTATGTCTCTTTACATCTTCAGGTGATATCATGTTATCAGCTCTTATTGGCTTTGAAGCCAAAAATGAACAAACTGTATCTTAAGCTGTGGGACAGCTAGTACAATAGCAAATTTATCAATGAATGTGCTCCCACTGAAGAAGTATATTGACTATATTGAAAAATACTGAATAACAGTGTAAAAGATGAGTTCTTTGGTGATTGTGATATAGTGTGCAAGAATCTTTAAAAGTGTGACACCAAATTTGTGGTGAATGACTGCCTAAGCAGAAGAAAGAAGAATTAGAAAACAGTGAGAGGAATCTAATGTTTAGGATGTAAGAGTTAACAATGACATGAGATTAATTAGTTTTCTCACAGTTAAAAATACTGTTGTAAAGCACAAAAAGTTTCTTAGTAAAAATGTTCTCAGGCATACATATCTATCTTCAGAGGACTATTCAGACTGCATATTTTGGCTCAAGACACAAGCAAAAGATTGGAAGCATAAGGGGAACTGAAAATTCACTAGACAAGTTACAGATATAACACAATATCCTGGAGGTATCTGAAAGACAGGCTGGAATAGGTAGCAATTAAAAACAGGCTTCAGGAGATTTCATGGCAAATTGAACCAAAGAAGATAATTTAGGAGAATTCTAAGTATAAGGAACACATTTAACAGCTCATGGGAAAGTAATTGAGGATTGACATGAAGCAAAGAGAATGTAACTTCCAAGCTGGTCTCTTGCTAAGAACTGTGATAAGGCCAAAAAAAGACCTAAGGGATTGTAGGATTATGTAGGGTTTGCATGATTTCATGGATCAAATGGAACAAGAGGGAAATGCATATAATGTACGAGTATTTTATGAGTGCTATGACACATGGAGGAAAGCAGATCAGTTGAGTGTAATAAAGGACAGAATGCAAGAATGCAGTTTTAAGCAGAGGGAGGGAGTTCTTTAATGAGTTTCTTAGAATAGAAGTAAACAATTGGCATTTTACAGGTAGCTGAGCCGTTTGTAGAAAAAAAAATTGAAGAGATTTAAGAGGCAGTTGGAACTCTTAGCAACAACAAAGAACAAAATGTTGGGAATTTTAGGAGAAGTACTGAAAACAGATGATGGAAAGGATGTTATGGGATGGTGGGATAAGATAGCTCAAAGACTGCAAACTGATTTTGTTGGATTAAAAATACTGTCTCCTAGCATGTTAAAAAAGTGTTGAAATAGAGTGTAATAAATATAACAAAAGTTCCTGTCCAGTACAGTTTATAAATTTTTGTTTGTGACATTTTATACACCCATCCCTTACACAGAACAGATAACAGATGAATAACAATGTGGTTTCTGGAAAACAAGAGTGGGAGTAGGCAGAAAGTTTGACTCCTTAATGTTTCTTTAAGGTGTCCTGGGAATCATGGCACAATTATTATAAAATGATTAAATAATTAAATAATAAAAAGTGAATGAAATTAGATGATCTCCACCAGTCCTTTTGATGTCACTAATGATTTTGGTGGCTATAAGAGAAAGAATATATGGCATAAAAGATAATTTGAGACCTTAAGGAAGTGGGGAAAAAAAGGGACTTGGTATAAATAAAGATAAAAGCAACTACTGGTTGTAATCTGACAAAAAGATTTTAGACAGGCTCTCTAGCAGTCAGTAACTGTAGATATCAAAACTTTGGTAGCTAAAGTATCTCAGAACATTGCTATTAATGTTAATCTGAGAAAGTAAGCGGTGTAGGAATGCGTGTTCCTTTTATTTGAAATTTTTTACTTTCAGACAATCAGGAGAAAGACCAGACTATCATAATGTATTTTGTTTTATGCAGAAATGAGACTTTAACACTTGCTAAAAGACAAAGAAAGAAACTAAATAACATCAGAAATAAAATACTCCTCAAGGATTTAATAAGGAACGGTGGGATGTCAATAAAGAACATGGGTCTAATGAAATAGCTTCAGTGGGCCAAATGTGTGGTTAGAGTGACACAAGACAAACCAGATAAGCACCCAGTGGAAAGCCATTCCACTGCTGTTTGACCACTGGTCAATCAAAAAGAAGTGAAGGCGAAAAAATGAGCTGAAACAATATTCTTAATATGCATGACCAGCAATGCAAAGAACATGCCCTGACAGAAGGAGTTTGGGGCAAATTGAGAGGAGCCATGGAACATATGGTATCTAAACCCAGGAAGGGAGGAAGGAAGCAAGGACGTGGGAATGAAATGGACCACCAGCAGAGTCTTGTGCTCTGCAGTCGCAGCCACATGCAATAATAGACACAATAACAGACAAGTGCACTGCGATTATGGTCTGCTGAATGGTAAGCAAACCAAATGTAAGCCATATCGCCATTTACATTGTTTCTGAGTTTACTCATCTGTATCTCAGAAAAACAAAGGATAAGCCTCAATTTTTAAGAGGTTCTCTTTTAGTTTCAACAGAAGTTTGAACATAATCTATTAAGCTCAAAAAGATGGGGGGAATGTAAAATTGTTGGTGATGCTGGTGCCTTTGATGTGATTGCGAGCTGGTTTGCAGGTGCTCTTAATGTACACTGAATTGCTGGTCTAGCCACAATATTGAAAGTAATAACAAAAATTAAGACATAGCTTACTGTTCATTTGAAATATGCTGCAGAAACAGCACAAGGAGGTAGTTTGCCCAGAATTATCAAACAGGCATGCTGTGGATTTCAGGATGGATTTAATTGCCATTGCAAAAGAAAAATCTTTCCTACTTATTTTCTGGAGACTGTGTCTTATTGTCTAAGTATTTGAAAATGCACATACTGCTGTCCTGAAATACATAGCATGCCTGTTGAATAATAATGCTCCTGGCTCTTACATTTAAAACATTATCCTTGGGGCTAAGTGATATATTCCTAGCAATTTGAACTACCACAGAAGCAGTTACATTGTAATTTTTCTAATACGACAAGGCCGCGTTCCTGAAATCAGGACAAATAGGGTTTTTTTCCCCCATGAAAAGCACGTTTAAAGTTTCAGATGCCCATGCTGGACAGTGCTTCCTGATCTATCTACAGCAGGTGTACATAACACATCCTTGTCCCTCAGATGCTGCTAACCACCAGTGATTCCCAAACTCTTTCTGTGATTATTCTGCATGATTTCATGGAACCATGAAGAAAGCAGAGCCGTTGGGCATGGGAACCCAGAAAAGAGTATTTCCTTCCTCTAAGTGATTTGATGACAGAAATATTCTTAACTAGCAATTTTCTTCTAACTTCTATCTACAATTGAAAATAGAAATAAAAGTTACACTATTGCCTTCTGGCAAGAGTTGATGGCACAGAGAGAACAGAAATTATTTTGGAACTATCATCTTCCAGATTTGAAGACAGAGTATAGCAAATATGACCATACTGAGTCAAACTAAGTATGGCTGAACTGAGTTTGAAGCAAAAACTATATTTTAAGAATACAAAAACAACTAGGGGTGAGTCACTGGGGAGGCAAAAGTAACCACAAAGTTTTTGCATAGTCTATACAGTGAACTTGACATGGTTTCCAAAACCTTTAATTTCTGTTGGTTTAGAGAAACTAAACACATCCTTTAAACAAAATGCTGTGCTTTTACAAAGTTTATGCTTTGCAAAAAAAAAAAAAAGTGTTAGCGAAAGCATTAACTCTTTAGTGCTGTAATCAGAAGAAATGTTTTGCGGCTGTAAGGAAGGTATTTACTACTGAAAAGCTTGTATGTAAGTTGCCATCAAAGTGGATGCCTGATTGAAACCTGGCCTGCAAAGTTTAAGTTGAGAAGGAATGCTTTTCAGCATAATTGCTGCTATAGTTCAACACTCCTCTTCAAGAGGGTATTCATTTTGCAAAAAATTAGGTGCCTAGTTTTAGCCAGACAGCCCTAAGTTTTAGTGTGGTCACAGACTTGTTGTTATCTAGACTCTTACCTTGAATCTCTAAAATTTCTCTTTGGGCAACTTTTCTCACCTACTAAGAACAAATAATGCCTGCTTTGCAGGGTACTTGTAAAAAAATTAATTAATCTGTGTTAGTAAAGAAAAATTTCTGTCTTCAGAGTACAAGCAGTTTATCCAAAGCTCACTGAATTCAAAGGGAGCCTTTCCATGAACAGGATTTGAATTAGGCCTTGGAACTAACATGCAATCCTGAAGAGATCTATTCTTAAAGATGTATTCTCTCAGTACCAATTTACTTTCAACACAAAGCTTTTTATTGCAGACTGGTAAGAAATTCATCATATCCATAATTTATTTCCTGAGTTATTCTGTCTGAAATGAAGAAAACAAGAAATCTAGCACACAAGTTTCCTAAAAGAAACTAACTAAATATAAGCAGGTTTAGCTTAACATGCGATGATATGACATTTGCTTAATATGCAATGACAGTGATGAAAACTAATAAACTATGTGAGGAAAAAATCTGGTGCTGCTAAAACATCAGTGGAAATTCTCACCAAATTCTCACCAGTTTGCCTGAGTCAGGAATGTACTATCCTGCTTCTCTCAACGGAAGTGAAAATCCTTCACAGATATTACTTCATAAATGGAAAGTTTGTTTAAATTTTCCTCAACAAATAACCAAGTAAAGACAGAGTGAACTGTAACTTACAGTTCAGCACTTTTTGCTGGGACCATTCAGAAGCTTATGAGTATATTTTCAATGCCACAGGTATTTATAAGTGCATCTCCCTCTAGCATATATTGGAAAAGGAAGGGTTACCTATGCATTTGGCTCAAGGACATTGTATACACTAGGCAKGTAATTTCTTAAGCAGTGTGTGTGACAGAGACAATGTGTGTGTTTTTCACCCATTCTGTGAAAGCCAAGTACTGTGTAGAAACACTTCAAGTCTCATAAAGCAGGAGAAAGACAGCAGGAGCCTGACTCCTTAATGCAATAATTGAGGCACTTTCACAGGCTAATGAAAACCTGGGTTCTGGTGCTGCTTAAAGGGCTATTTACATGAAACAGTAACTGGATTCAGTGCACAAATAGTCCTTGGAGCAGGAGTCAGAATTCACATCTCCCCTTCTCTTGGCAAGTACCCAACTTAACACATTAAAATGTCATTCTTGCCCCCTCACCCCATTTTAGTAGGATTCTGGACAAATCTGTGCCATTCGTGTTTTGTATTGGCTATGTTTAGGCATTTTCTGCAATGAGAACACTGACCTAAGGCAATTCCTGCACTCAGAGTTCGGAGATTCTGTTATGAGAGCCAAGTGCTCCAGGGCAAGGCGATGTCTGACTTTGAAGCATCTAAGAAAGAACCAGATACTGGGAGCCAGGCTTTCCAAAAACCAGTTCAGAGTCTCTTCTAGCCTCAGGTCTGTTTATCTCAATAGGCATGTGAAAATAGCTCATAGCATCTGGAGCAATTTCCTGTAAATTAATATTCAAAATTGTAATGCTTACTCATGTAATATTACTGCATGTATGCCACCCTTGTTTATAAAGGTAGAAGTACCATGTGTTAAGGATAAGACTGACAAAATGATACAGATGCTGTTTAGAATACAGCAGGAAATATGCTGACATAAGTCACTATTTGGCTATTATCTATGTAATACAGGGGCCAAAAATGTTGAAAACAGATTTCTCCTTGTGTATACTGTGGAAGAAAAGGTTACCCAAGGTTTTCTATGCATTTGGCTCAAGGATGCTGCAATATGAGAACATGTGATTTTTTTAGGGAAATCCTATGTGACTCTTCTGCAGACGCTAACCTAGTAAACAAGAAGTGAGCTGGAACTTTCTGTACAAGGACTTTTTACTGGAATCATTCGGAAGCTTATGAATACACTCAGGCTTCCTCAGGAGGTTCCCTCTATGTTAGATATATTGCTGCAGACATCATCTCTCTAAGAAATGAACTTTGAACAACTCAAGATTTTGGACTTTAGAAAAAGTCTCTTACCCCTTTAGAAATTCAGGGTCATATCATCTAAGTGACTTCTGTGTGAGATGGGTAAGTTTTTATGAACTATATGTTCAACATTACTAAGAAAACTCTTTATTTTTAAAAGATACAAACAGCATAACCATCTTTTAATAAATCTTTAACCATAAAGATCTTGCTAATAATATTTCTGTATAATATGCATATCTTTATGAGGTCGCAGTTCATCTTTTTGCATATTTCCACTTGTGGATTTTCAGACATTCAAGCTTGCATCTGTCTGTATCATTAAATCTCAAATGATTCAAAACTTCCTATCTTATTTCAAGCCTTCATCTATGAAAACCACCAGTGTAATTATTTTCTTGATTCCAATGAAAAGCATATGGGAATTGCTGAATGCTGAAAGCTCAAGTCTGTGTTGACGAAATTATGCCTCTCAGGACAAGTCAACAGTAAAGTGTTCTTAAATATTCACAAACAGAAGAGATAAAATGATTATCCCTAAAAAAGTTTTATCTGACCAAAGTACCTCAGCTAATTCTTGTAAATGATTTTTAGCCCTCATTCAGCACTGACATTTCCAGAGGTACATCCATGTCTGCACAATTCCTGTAATAGAATTTGGACCTTGAATTATTTTAAAGATTATTTAAATACACACTCCCTCACTCTTAATTACATGAAAGTGGTTGTATTCAGAAGTTGTTGACAGGAGAATTTGGGTGTGTTTCCCCCTCCTTTTTTTTCCCTAGCTGCTTCTTCTTGCTTGGTTTCTGTATTAGTGCAAAAACTTCCATGTCATTTCAGAGGGAGGATCTCAACTCAGAAGTGTTTGTTTGTGCTTGCAGTTCCAGCTGATACAAATAGGAATGATGGGTGCCCATCACCCTTAAAATTCAGCTCCATGTCTTTACACTGACTACACTTTGGGCTATGCTCAGTAACAAAAACACAGCAATATTTTATGCTAAAATTTGGGAACCACTGGATTTGCAAAGCCCTGCCCATTGTCTTCACAGCAATCCTCATTGTTTCCTCTTCAATCCTTAGAACCCCATACTTCCCATTAGTTTCCAATAGAGAGAGAGCCTGTGAAAATTATTTCTCTTGCCATAGATACTGACACTTCTAAATGGTTTGACTGAAGAATAAAAGCAAAATACTCTTCAAATTTGTGTACTTGTTCAAGACTTATTTGCAGATGTACTAATAGGACATTGCTTATGTAATTAAGTGTAAGTATTTCAGACTGGTTACCTACTATTGAGTGTGTAGTAGTAACCATTCAGGATTAAAGTGAAACATCACTCTAGACATCAAACAACTGTTAAGTGTTCAGTAGTTATGCTTTGTACCTTGGATATGGAATCTAGGATATTTCTAATATGCATGTATCCTATCATTTTGGATAATTTTGTTATAAGCCTTCTAATCATTATTGGCCCTCCTACCCCCAATTTACTTTGAGCAGCTAACTAAATGCAGTGTGTTGTAGATGATTCCCATTAAGAGGAAGAAGCAGTGACAGACTCGGGCATTTTTTGATGTGCTCTAGTTTACTTTCAAAGAACTTAAAAAGCCCGTATCCCTATGTACACGGGACTCAAAGAGGTAGAATCTCTTCCATTGCTTATATTTCACTGTTCCCCCCAGCCAGCACCCCCAGGCTATTGTCTAACTTTTTTGCAGATGTTTGTAGCTAGTGCATTTGCAGTAACATCTGGTACTTCCACACTACTTTCTCCTCCTGCTTCTTTCTCTCTGTTGACTGCACAGACCTTCACAAATGTACTCCAGAAGAGTCCTCCTACCAAATCTTCAGGGCAGGAAAATGTATCTGTTTCTGCTGTTTTCTTACAAGATATAAGAAGATTCACACTTTCCCTGGGCAATTTCTGGTTTTCATTCTACTATTCTGGATTCTGGAACACCCCAAGATAGAGCTGTGCCTTCACCTGGAGACAAAGAGCACAGTCTTTTATGTGTTTATATGCTTTTGCAAGCCTGTGAGATCAGCACCAAAAGATGTGCTCTCTAAAAACTCCATGCTCTTCTCATCGAAATCAATGTCAATAGGACTACACTCCAAAGAGCACTGGAAAGGGGAAATTGCTGATGCCTAAGGCAGTTCTACATGCTTTGTCCTCTTTAGATTTGGATCTGCATATATTCTCTTGCTCTTCACAAGCCATCAGGACCTTAGGCTTTGCTGCATGAGTGAATGAGTCACACAAAAATAGTGTACCTCATAAAYGGAAGTCCTTTTCTGCCCATGGAATATCGCAGGTTCTTCATTATCTAACTAATTCTAGATTATTTTAAATGCTGTATGTTCACCTTTCTAAACGGATTAGACCTAAAGATCAGATTTTGATGGTCACAAAATACATAGTAAGGAAAAGTAAAATTTCGCAGAATGCATTCCTTTAATAGAGATAATTGCTGTCACTCATTCAGAGTTTTGTAGATCCAAACTTAATAATTTTATAATAATAAAGCAAAATAATACTGAAAATGTGCCAACTTGGAACTAAAAGAGGGCTATCTCTTGTAACTAATGTGTGCAATTTAGATACTGGTTGTACACAGATTGATCAGCAATTAATTGTGATTTAAGTTACTAATTAATTAAGATTGCTCAGAAGCAGCCCAATATTGTTTCTCTTTTGTCTAAAAAGAGGATTTCATGCATAAAAGCCTTACTCAAGAAAGGGCAATAAGTGTTGCTCTTGAAACTTATAAAGATTGTTCAGTATTATATTCTTTTCCAAGTATTGATTGCTAAAATTGCAAAATTACAAATTATCTGTTAATTAGCTTTGTTTGCAACAGCAAGCATTAACACAGCTCTTTTAAACATCATTAATTGGCTTTTAGGAACAAAATTATGGGGGAAGAATGAGTCATAGTGGTAAAGTATCAATCTTTCTAATGATAATGTCACTAAAGTCATCCTCTCTGTTCCATTCATCTTTTTAGGAATGGCTTTGTGAGGGCATAGGTCATATTGTAGAGAGTTCAATTCTTTCTCACTAAAACTGACAGCAAAGGTTTGCATAGACTTGATCTGCTCCTGCATAAATCAAAGACAAGGGATTCATGCTCATTTTGCCTAGCCATGTTTGATACTAAGCATAAGAGCTGCTATTCATGCTAATAGGTATGGAGCTGTTTTGTGCCTGTTAATAAAACTTAACAGTTATATAACTTTGTATTTTCAAATCCCTGGGAGCAGCTAATGACTAGCTAAACACAAAGATAACCTTTCCCYTTTAATCTTTAGAGTCACATACTTCCCATTTGTTTCCAATACAGAGATTTCCGGTGTAAGTTTTTTCTCTTTACAGAGCTGCAATTAGAGGAGAAAATTTAAGGCATCTCTGGGAGGATATTTAGTGGGTTGGTTCTGCAGCTTGTGGTGTATCTCAAATGGTAGCACTAGCACCATATTTGGTCAGTGACTTTCGCAACAGAAATGAAGGCTAGCTGTCTGAAGATTTGTTTGACATTTAGGGCCTCAGAGGGTAGCCCTCTGTAAGGAATTACGAGTAGCCCTTTAATCAGCTTCAGAATAATAAAAAGAAAGAAAGATTTGGAGCATATGCAGAACTGTAGCAAAACATTTTTTGTGTTTGAGGTAATACTGTCCCCCAAATCTTAACTTCTTCAATGAAGTGCTTCCTTCTGGGTTGGTTGGAAACTGTGCTGAGTAGTTCTCYTTGGAAGCAGACCTTATTCTTGTTCTTCCTTTTGCCAGCTGTGGGAACCTGTCCCACAGGTGACCTAGTACAAATTCTCCCTGGAGCCTTTGGTACACTCCCACTTCCTGGAGTCAGAGCCAACTGCKTTACCAGGACAGACTTGGTATCCGCAAGGAGTGATAACAGTCGGTCTGCAGTCTCTCTTGCAACTGCTTCTTGCAAAAAGGCAATGATTTACGCAACCAGAGTCATCTGTGGGTTCAGCTGTGGAGCATATAAGCTTTTCTCCTATTCCTGGAGTCTCGCTCTGGAGTTGTGGGCATAGAAGCTGTGAGATGCCTGCTTTGGTATCACGTGGCAGTGCTGTTCTGTACTTCCCAGCTCAAAACAGTGTAATTAGCCATTGCTTCCTGTGAATGGCCTTTTCTGACTGCTACTGAGCTTTTGGGTGGCACCTATTAATGGCTTCTGCTGGAGTTGTGTCACAGGCAGGGCTGCGTGTGTTACAGGCAGAGCTTTTCAAAAGAAAGCATCACACAACATGCAGGTAGCTCCTGGTTCCTCCAGAGGTTTTGGGGAGGATCTTACCACCTGGACCCTAAAGACAAACCTATGACTGGCATAGACTATGTTAAGCTGTAGTAAGAGTGAAAACTTCAGCAAGTCTTTCTCTCTGGGATCCCTTGTGTGGCTGTCTCTCTTGGAGGAATCAGGCCATTTGGGGATATTACCCCAAAGAGCTTGTCAGGGGGCCAAGGTAAAGGTTATGTTCTTCTAAAGTCCAAGAAAGAGGTAGGATTGCAAGGGATGGATCAAGGTTGCCGCCTGTAGGAAGCGACAAGCTGAATTACAGTGTGACCGTCATGGGTAAATACAAGTTTCTTTCCAACTCCCTCACCAAGCACAGCTGTTCTGTGTGAAAAACACATTGCTTCTGCACCTGAACACACAGAAAATGCACAAGGACTCCCTGCAGTGGGGACTAGAACTTGGCCTCCCCACCCAGCACCGCTGTTTGCAGAATCACCCTTACGCCTGCTTCAGCCTTTTCTGTCTCTATAGCTTCACTGTTGTTTCTTAAGGGATGGCCAAGCTTCAAAAGCAGAGTGGACAGTGCCCTCTAGCCTAATCAGGTGGTCAGAGCACCCTGCGGACATGGAAACATCCTCTTGAGCACCCCTACCCATTGCAGCCCAGTTCTTCCACTTCCCAAACAAGGCTTTAGTCACCTCTGTAGTTAGAGGTGATGGTTTCACCAACATATGGTGGCATCTGTTATTTCTCCCATGTGACTTTAGAGAGAGCAAATTCTCTGGTGTGTAGAACCAAGAGAGGGTTTCAAATTCACAAATGCCACTTGAGGTGGCCTGAGGACTGTGAGTAGGTAGCACAGGATGCGACAGAAAAGATTAAATTCATGTCATCATCTCCAAAACAAAGTGAGGTTCCATCTAGATGTGACTTCACACTTTGTGTATATTTTGCATCTTAGAGGTGCACCTTCACAGAGTCCTCCTAGGCATCAGTCTTGCTAATAACAGGCATAAGGATGAAGCCTATATAAAAGGCCAGGAATGAGGCATCGTGGAATTGCTGCCTGTAGGCACATATCAAGAGAGGCAAGACAATAAAGCCTCAGCTTACAGAGCTGTGTAGGAAAGCAAACCTGAGAAAAGAAATGAGACAACGTGAATTCCCTGTTGGCTAGTACACGTGTCCCTTGCTCAGCAGACCGCTTACTTTGTCTTCTCTGTTCACAAGGTGCCTGTATGGGTTTGTAATGAACGAAACTGGACGAAACTGAGTTCTTAGGTCCAAGAAAGAGTGTGTCTGGACTTCAGCTTTGATTTTTTGAGTTCTCATTTTTTTTTAATCAATGAAAACTAGCATCCTAAACAAAGAGTGATAAGTGTTAAAGCAGTGTGCTGCAGTGCCCATAACTAAAGCATGCTTGACTCCAGGCTGCATTCCACAACAATGCTGTGCATAGAAAGGGAAGAGGTAAAGGCTGAAGAGGCATTCATCACTTGGAGCTTGCAACAGTCAGCATGGCAAAGCCGAACACCTATACTGGGACTTCACTTAAGTGCCTCTATATTGGAATTAAGACTCTAATAAAGCCTTCCTGCATTTATTTTCTGGGTATGAGAGCTAGGTACTCCTCCCAAGAAAGGTAGTTTCTGTGTTCCAGCAGGTATCCAAATTGGCTGTAGAGGTCCTGGAGGATGAACAGTGTCCTCTTGCAGTGAGGTGTGGTGGGTTCTGAAAGAGCAGAGTCCAGAAGACCTCTGGAATTAGGTAAATAGTTCTGCTCCCTCAGCTGTTACAGTATTGCTTCAGACGATCAATGGACAAAAAGGTGAGTTCCCTGTTTTCCCCTGCGAGCATCAGGCTCCTACTGTAAGTCCATCCTGGTTATTGTGAGAGCACTTGGGTCCCTGGCCATGCCTGAAATACTCCTCAGTCTAATGGCTAAGACCCATAGCTGAGTGATGAGCTCACCATCTCTCCCAACTAAGGACAGCCCAGAGCCCAGGACTGTGGTTTGACACATGGCAAGAGTGCTGCTTCAACTTTTGCCCTTGGCTGTTTATTCTAGCCTTATATCCCTCAAACCTTTGCCCTTGGCTGTTTATTCATGTTTATTCCTCTTCCTCCCAGCCTTCCAGTGGCTTGGTGTTTGTGCTCAGTGTAATTCACAGCAGGGGAACTATTCAGTTGAAAAATACCTTAACGGGAAGTAAATTTAAAAAAAAAAAAAAAGGAATCAATTCCTCGATCTGTCTTACTGTATGGATAAGCACAAACATTTGTGCTAACACAGTGCAATAGAGGATCATAGAACATGTGACACAATGGATGCTCAAGCTGGTACTGCTGGCAGAAAAAGTACCTGACAAATCCTAATCTAGGCCAATACAACCACTACATCAGCCTGTACCTCATGCACTCACAGTATCTGGTTCAAGAATTTGCTCTGCAGCCTCCCTGGGAAGCTATGCTTCAGAGCAAGGAGCACTGAACAGAGCTGACTGTGAATGTGAACCACCGCTTCAGCTCAGGGCTATCAAATGGGGCTCTATGACACCAGGATGGCTGTTCTCCGCATCTGARGTGACTTGAGTGAGGAAAGAAGTTGCCTAGACATCCAGCTTTGCAAAGACAGGAACAAGATAGAACATGCTCAATAGCACAATTTTCAGCATGTAAGTACATTCCTGCTGTCTGCAGTATTGTCTACACGTTCAAAGTGTTTTACAGAAAACAGTTTTCTGCCTGAAGAACCTAAGTCTTACAGCCTTGATGCTACAACAAATCATTTCCTGGGTGGGCAGCCCTTGGCATTACGGGGGATGTGCAGAGAGGCAGACATCTGCCCGTCAGGTCCTGCAAGCTAGTGAAAGCAAAGATACTTGTTACACCAGAAGGGAGGATGTGAGGATGCATGCAGATATGTAATTAAGTGGGTACTAGGTTAGGATTGTACGTCATTGGTAAAGATGTGTTTGTATAAAAATAAAAGCAGAACACAGGATAAAAATAGGTCCACCTTGATGGAAACTTCTGGAATGGATACAGAATCTGCCTCAATTTTTAACCTAATGCAAAAAATCATCTGCCTTTATGAAAACATCTCTCAACTTGACTTTTAAATATTCTGGGATTATCTTTTTTTTTATAGTTAGAATTTCTATTTACGTACCAATACAGAACTTATATTAGCCTGTACGAGAACTGTGGTTAAYCAGGGCAACACCAAACAATAATATTTAGGAAAATCAGGCTCAGAAAGGGTAAAGCTGCTTCTACATAAATGAATTTTGCCACTGTGTCCTCTAAGGCCACATCTTAACATATCTGTACATTATTTAATACCATAATATCCCAAGCCCTGATGCACTATATTAAGCAATACTGAAAACCACAAGAAGTCCCGAAGACTAAATTTTCTTCTACGTGGTGTCATGTAGGAGTCAGTGGTTACAACTAAGTGCAYAGCCCCACCCTTAAACTTGCCTACATTCTGCAGCTTTCATATGTTAGTACAAACTTGCACATGGTGCAGAGCATATTCTGATGAGTGTTTGGCACCTCAGCATAGGGGTTATGCATGCTGCCACCCTGTCCAGCAGTAAATAACTGAGGTTTCTTCTTGGTCATGAGATAAATGCTATAAGCCTTGGGTATAGCTGGGAAGACAAACAGCAGTGTTAGTAGAAAATACATGGATCACAGGATTTGCCATGCTTAAACACATCCTTGAGCTTGCTATCCACCTTCCAGGTGGATACCTTCCAGATAGAGAGCCCATGGGTATCTAAAGATCTAGCAAGCTGTATCACATCTGAAAAGTGATGTGGAAAGACTGAGAGGAGGAATGGAATGACTCTGTGTAAGTATAGAACTTCATATGCTTCTGAAAGGCATGCATGTTAGGTATCTCCACCTCCTCCCTGGCTGAGCTGCCTTTTTCTCCCTACTTATAAGCTGATGTACAGAAATTTAGTTTCAAGCAGTGAGTGGGCGTACAGCTCAGTCCAAGAATAGTATGGAAGAAGGCATATTTGTTTTCCTAGATATGCTTTAGCGGGGGGTGGGGGGGGGGGGGGTGTTGTGGCCTGGCAACTTTGTGCAGGGAGAATTTTGAAGACTACAGCCGTTTATACAGGATTCATTAAAGCTGACTGCTCAGCTGAATGACAGGAATTCTGGTTAAATGACTCTTGTTCATGCACAGATCAACTCTGGAGTGCATGGAAAGTTCATAACAGCTATGGTGCTTTAAATTCATCTGCCATGTTCACACCATGGATTGAAGCACAGAAGATCTGAAGCATCACACAAGCATCAACTTACTAAACTTTGTAGCATAGGACATGTTCCTCTGTGGRATCTCTTAGACAGAAATAGAGGAAGCATGGCGACATCTGTCTGATAAACTGGCGAGCAAAAAGATACAACTGACGGGAATGATAGGACACTGGAAATGGAGCCAACACAACAGTGACAAGAACTGCTAAGTAAGGAGCACAGTGAAAAGTTGCACAGAGCCAGGCAGTATATTTGAATGTGATACACTGATGTTGGGATTTGCAATATTAAGAGTATATGAATGTCTGAGATGTGCTCAGTAACTTTTATTTGCAGATTTCCATGCTTGTCTGGCTATTACAAATCTAAATTAGCTTTTAACTCTCATAAATCCTATTTTTCATGATGCAATTAGGCCCTTCCACTACTGTGCAAAGTAAGCCTCTTCAATTTCATATCCATAAATCAGACTTAGTTCTAGGACTGGTTCCACCAACCCTTCCACAGTTAGTAAGATTGTTACCATTTGTTGGTGTTTATCATGTTCTTCAGAGATTTATATTTCGCTTCATTTAGCTTCATTTTCTTCCAAGAACTATGCTGTATCTTATTTCACTGACATGAAGACTGACCTCTCATGCTGCTGTATGGGACTCATCAATGGGACTCATCCAACATGATTAAGCATGTGCTGAACTTTACACTGCTGGTATAATCATCTGTGGGATGGCATAAGTGCTTAGACTGGGAAGCAGGCCTGCAGCTGTTAAACACTTTACAACATGCAGGTTGTTTTAGCAGATGAACTTCTGTAGGAAGTCCTTTCTCAGGCTTTAGCTCACTATAAACACTGTAGAAATTTGTAACAGAAATATTAAGGCTGCTCTGAATGAAGTATGAATGGAAGGCTTGTGTCTGGAAGCATCAGAAGACACATAGAGCAAAGGTTGAAAGAATGGCCTGTATTGCAAATCAGGGACATGAATGACAGCAGTCAAACCAATAAGCAGTGAGGAGTGTGTTGCTTACATCAAGACCTGAAGACATCTACTTTGATAAGGCCACAGTGCAGGCAACTCGTCACCCAAAAACCCAAAATGTTCTGATAACATGGGTTTGGATAACATGTCTTCCCAACAGGAAGACAGACGGTAGTCATAAAGATGGCGAAACAAAGAGACAAAGACAACGGGCAGAAACTTTGCCCAAGATTAATGGAGGATAAGGCAAGCAAGATTCTGAAGCAAAATCATCCCATAAAAACTGCTTGACTCAAGAAGGTATAAAAGACCTGTCCAAAAAATAGCTCTTTGTTGCCAGTCGAGAGAGACCCAACATACTTAGTGAGGACTCAACAGCTGATGTCCTCTGTGCTACGTACAAATGGCCTTGGCCAGACCACTTTGGCACAAATATCTTGATGCTTGGCAGTATGTGGCAGTGAGATCCACCTTGTAGCTAGCTTCTCTGTATTGTGTGGGTGAATCTTCACCTTCACTGCTAACCGTAAGAGTCTTATTACTGGTAGTGAATCCAGTGTTTCCACACAATGTATTTTTGAGGCATCTGAGGTAGAAATTTTTCCAGTGAAAGGAATGCAAGTGCCTTCAATTTAATTTTTTTTGGCAAGTAGTGTTTTTCTTTCCATTTCTTTTCAAATTCATGGCACTAAGTTAGTGCAGGTCAGCAGATCAAAGTCCTTCATTACTCCTCCCTGCAAACACACAAACCACAATAGAGCATATGGTTTTCCTGCAGGCAGAGGAGACCAGGGAATTTTGTGAAGCCCTATGGCAATATATTGACAACATGTCACTGGGATTTGCAGGCATGGGTCCCTAATGATGAAGAAAATTCTCTGAATTTGAAAAATCTTAATTACAAGGAGATTATTTCTCTGGGGTCAGAGAACTCATTTCCAAGAATAGCTCTGATCCAGCCTGACAACACAGGGATGCTTCCACTGAGACCTCATAGGAAAAAGCTGTTGCCTTGTGAATGCATCAAAACACATTCACTGTCCAGTGTACTCGAGGTTATTCTTGGCATGAGCAGAAACTACTCTTGCTCCTATCACAGCAAGTGTGAGTTTTGTTATTGGCTTTCCTGGATACATTCAGTCAGACATCAAATTTGCTTTACTGGTTGTGTTATATAACCATTTTTTAAAGAACAACTTAAGAATAAGAAATAACTTTTATAGACTTAATACATAGTCCATAAAATGAATCATTGGCAGGCCTTTCTTGGCAATATTATATATTTACACTCCCTGGTGTTTGTAAATGCTGGTAGAAGTACTACATCACACATGGTTGGTTACACTGTATGGTTTTTAAAATGTGCACAAAACTTTTCAGCAAAGGAAGTTCTTTAATATTCTTCATTGGCTGGAGGAAAGTGGGTGCCAAATACAACTGTGAAATGGGAAACAATGCACAAAGGAAAAATTCCAGAACATCAACACATCCGTTCCTTTTCTCTGCCATAAATAACCAACACACCCTTAAAAGCAAGACTAAATGGCTCCAGGAAACTCTCATTAATGAAAATGTCCTAGCTGGGCTTCTCACTTTCATTTGAAATTTACAATGCCCCGAGAAGTTTTTTTCTGACCTAGAGAGCAGATAAGTTGTTCTCCAACTAATATTAAGTACTAAGATAAACTAGCTGGCCTGTTATCCAGAGAGACTTAAACCTTCCTCTCTCACTGCCCAAAATATTAATAYTGAAAGGCACTTTCCTGTTGCTATTAAAATGAATGACAAAATCCGGCACTGAATTTGTAAAGGCACAGTGTGTGTTCCAGCAACTGCCCTTCAGTTATCTGGAAACCAGAGATAAGGCAGGAAACAAAATAAATGAACTACATATATGTACTACATGCAGTTAGGTTTTATTTTAAAATAATATAGCTTTGCTATTTTACAGGGAAGGTCACATGATGACACAGGATACATAAATGGCATAGTTTCTGCAGACCAGAAGTAGTAGGGTATGGATAATTAAACCAACCTTTCATTTATGGGATATTTATATTTAAATTAGCATATTAACAGTATGACAAACTGATATTGAAACTTGTATTCTATAGATCTGTGTTAAATAGCCAGGTCAAGAAAGTTTCTTAACTTCTGACTGAGTCATTAAAAATTGAGTCATTAAGTACAAACCAAAAACCAAATAACTTCAGAAACTCCCCCTATCTCTGATTTCTCCTGCCAGCTTCTTCTAATTTTGCAATTGTATTTAGCCGCTTTTAACGAAACCTCTTTCCCCAGTTCTTCCATGGAATGTCTGCGGATTACAGGGGAAGCTGCCTAGCTAAGTATAAAGAGGAAACCGTAAAACTGACTATTGTTTGATTTTGTCGTATAGAAAACGGGCCAGATCTTCTGCATTTACTCATGGTACAGATTCCTTGATCAACAGGGCTTCTTGCCAAGTGAGAAGCCTTTGAGCCTTTACTAAAGGTGAAATAACATGATCTGTGGAAAACACAGGCAGTAAATTTCATTCAACATTTTCGATGCCTTCAGAAGAAAGTTCTTGCATCCCTTTAGTGGATGTAAACCTACATTTGTGGGTCTGTCATCCATGGCACAGGGTGAGCTGCATCCTTAACGGCATCTCTGCAAGCCTTGGATCCAGACTCAAGGGAGGGCACCAGGCTGCAATTCATGATGTCCAGAAAAGGAGAAAGGCASAGGCTGCCCTCCATCGGATGGGTCAGACACAACGATATGGGCACCTTCTCCCCATGCCTTCTGGCGCTATGGATATTCCCAGTAATACTGTTTCCTCCTAGGATTGCGGGAGTCCCTGGCATTCATTGCAACCCTGGGTACTGTTGGGTGGAAAGAGGGCAGGGGGACTTCAGGGCTAGAATGGGAACAGGGAATTAAAGGTCTTGGGCAGTCAAAGTGTCAAACTTTTGGAGTGCACAGTGGAGTCCAGACCCCAGAACTAGGCATCCAGCAGCCATTCCCTGTGTGGAGAGATTTGGGCAACGGGACGGTGAAGAGCTGACTGACTGACGTGTTGGGTAGGAAGCTGTTTAAACCTAGCTGACAGAAGAACACTAAGAAAAGGACTCTCTTRAAGTCAGCCCTTCTTTGGAGTTATAAATGTTTTAATCTGTTTCAGGAGGAGACATCATCTTCTGCCAAGCAACTTGTGCTTTTAATACAAGTCTGTATAGTACATATATAGTGCTATTTAATACTAGTCTGTATAGTACAAGCAATTATGATTCACAGCCCAGGGCTTCTTTCCAAATGCAATTAAAAAAAAAACGTGTTTCCCAGGAATGGTGTGTGTATAAGGAGACGTCATGCTTCCCCTTAAGAAGGTGACATAGGTCAAAGGGTAGAGGACTGTCTCAGGAATACAAGATCTGAAGTCAAGCGTGCTCTTAAGCCAGGAGAGACCTAAACTCATGTCTCTTGAAGCATGACCTACATATGAGGCTTATACTTCTCTTGTTGGCTGATGCTTCAATTCTCTTTGCACAAGCAAAGACAATGGAAAGGAGAGAAAAGGGTGGACGATTTTTTTTCTACACAGTAGCCTGTATCCACTTAGGTTGAGCAGGCAACGTGCAGGATGGCAGGAGACTCTCACTCTAAACCTGCAGTCCATCTACTTACCCAAGAGAGGACACAAGTCTGGACCCAGGATCTCCATACAGTTATTTGAGGTTCCTTCTCATCTAGGATCTGAGAAAATCTACAGCAACGTGGAAAACCCCTGTAGGAACATGTAGGCAGAAAAATACGTGGAAAACTGAGCAGTTACTTTCTTCTCCCCATCCTGCTGTGGTGTACTGGGAAACAAGGAAGGAGCCACAGACTTGCCAACTGTTCTGATTTTATGGGCCTTGTGATATACATTTTTTTAATTGCCTGACTCTTGAGACTGTGGGATTGTGAGGATTTCAAGTTTTATTTAAAAGAGAGGCTGTCATGTAGCTGTTGTGGCTTCAAAGAAACGTTGGAGGWCAAGCCCCAGACCTCAAACACTAGAGGCAAAGAGAAAGATAAAATGAACCAAGAGTCTCCTGGGTTTGGAGGGCCTGGCCCACCATTTCAAGCCCTTGAGGGCTGGCAGTGTTGAAGATAYTCAAAATACTTTTCTCGGTAAGATAGTTGCCTGTGCCACTGAGAGAACCTGAAATGATTGGATCAGATTCGTAACTTAATCTACCCCAAAGCATGCTTTTAATAGCTCATCGGGGACCTAACTAAACCACTAGTCACTAAAGAATCCGTAACAACATAGTCCCGACTAAACCCTGACAATAAAAGYACATAATAATGACAGGCAAAGCGACTCCAGGGTGTGCCTAAAATCCAGGATATCGTCGGTCTGACAGAGTACCGCTCGTGCTTGTGCGCCTGAGAGGCTCTCGCAGCGGCGGGGTGCTGCGCCCTGCAAGGAGCTCCGCAGGCGGGAGCGCTCTGCGGCCGGGCGCGTGCTCCGCGCGCTGCAAAACGGCGTGTGCCGAAGCGCTGCGGTGCGTGCGCGCGCGTGTGCGTGTGCGCCCGGGAGCACTTCGGGGCGCGGGGCCA